>NW_028113477.1:0-39000 GCF_964273705.1 Natrix helvetica
AAAACCCAGCACAGGCTCTGCAGGAAAAGAAACTGCTTCTTTTTGCCGAGCTGAGACGACGCAGGGTCGCATTGTGTCTCTGTGTTGTAATGGGCTTCAGGAGGAGGACGGGACTCCGTCTTCCCCAGTGTGAAGCGCACGAGTGAAAAAGTTTGCTCAACCAATTCCAACTTCGCGAGATCTTTTTCTTTCACGAGAAGTTGGAATTGATTGAGTGAAATGTGATGGAGAAACACGATTGGAGCTGGGCTAGGGCAACGGTGTGCGTGCCCATAGAGAGGGCTCTGTGTGCCATGTCTGGCATACATGCCATAGGTTTGCCATCATGGCCCTAGCAGATGCACACTGGGTGGTAGCTACAAATGTTAGAGCAGATAATAAATTCCATTCTAAATACCCTAACCGACCCCAGTGAGAAGGGAGATATTGTATCTGGGATATTGTATCAATGCCTATATGTATATGTGTTTATTTTTTACCTTTCCAGATCCATTCTTCTTTCAAGGGGGCAGCATGTGAAGAGTGAAACATTGGCAGCTATCTGCCTCTTCGTTTCAACTTGCCATTAGAGTAAAGGGGGTGAGGTGTTGATTACAAAGGGGTTGGTTGGAGAAACGAAACTTCTACAGGTCCACTGAAACTTGTGAGAGTCTGGAAACATTTCAAGGACGTATCAACAGGTGTGAAGAAGAAGGCAGATGTTTCCCATAGCAAAGCTAACTTGTTTACATGGTCTACGTCAGTGATGGCGAACCTTTTTTGGCTCGCGTGCCACAAGTGGGGGGAGCGCAGGGGGGTCGAGTGCGGGCGTGCCACACCCATAATGCAACGCGTGATCCCCCCAGTGCGCATGTGCGCACAACGTGCGACCCCCCCCATTTTTACATGCTTTTTTCGCCCTCCCCAGGCTCCAGGGGCTTTATAGGAGCCTGGGGAGGGTGAAAGGAGCCTCCCCCGACCCCCCGGAGGCCCTCCGGAGGCTGCAGGGACCGTCCGGAGGCTTCGCTGAAGCCTTCGGAGCGCTTAAAACCACCCTCCGAGCAAACCGGAAGTGACTTCCGGGTTGCTTGGAGGGTGGTTTTAAGCGCTCCGAAGGCATCAGGGAAGCCTCGGACGGTCCCTGAAGCCTTCGGAGCGCTTAAAACCACCCTCCGAGCAAACCGGAAGCCTGGGGAAGGCGAAAAATAGCTTTTAAAAAGGTGAATTAAGCTGGCCAGCGCGCGCATGCGCGCTGGCCAGCTGACAGGGCAGCGCCTTGCGTGCCCTGACAAATGGCTCCGTGTGCCACTTGTGGCACGCGTGCCATAGGTTCGCCATCACTGGTCTACGTGGATGCCTGGGGGTTGGGCTGGGAACTTCGTTGTTTAATACTGTGAACTGCTGCCTGAGAAATTCAGAGTTAGTTTTACCTCGCCATTACCATGCTATGTATTCAATGAACAGTAAGCTTTTCAGAAAAGACATGATCCTGGACTTTTCTTTGGATACTCAAGCTGGATGTTGACAGTATGCTTGTGAAATGCACATTCTGTGAACATGAATGCTATTCACAATAAATGCAACGAACAGCTTGAATATGTGGACACTCATTTCGCCAATCTTTATTTACACATGCTCAAATGCTAAGGGGATAGTTATTGAGAAAGTCTGACCAGAGGACTATAATACCATTGAGAGTTAACTACATCCAATCAACATGGGGTGCAATGTAAACTAGCCTCCTTGTGGTACACCCCAGGCAACATGACCTTGTCACAGCTAAATAGTCTACACATTCCAGCTGCTGGACCTCACAAGGATCTCCTAGCAAGAAGCAGCAGCATGAATACGGAAAATAAAAATGACGACTCTTTTCAGAACCAACTGACAAAGGACATAGGACATGTCCTGAAAAATGTACAACTTAATGTGGAAGGTATGAGCAGGGCTAAAGCTGACTATTTACTTAGGCAAAATGAATGATTACTCAGTGGATGTTGCCCTACTACAAGAAACTCATTGCATTGATGAAATCCAACTTAAAAACAAATGCGAACTTCCAGGATATTCTCTGGCTCTGGCTACTTACCATGTAATGTATGGCACAGCTACCTGTGTAAAAAACCAGCATAGACCAAGTACAAGATATGAAAACTCATACCAAAGCAAATGTATTTGTCACATGAATAAAAATTTCCAACTTTGAAATTGTCAACTTGTATAAACCACCTGCACAACCATAGGATGATAGAGTGCAGATCCTAATTGTAAGATCTACCCCTAACCCTGGAATTTTCAAAATGCCAAATGGAAAGCATTTGCTGCTGAACTCAACCACAACCTACAGTGGATCCCCCCCCCCCCCAAGGTAGAAAACTACAATTGATTTGTGGGATTGCTGTTTCCTGTAGCTAAGAAGCACATTCCAAGGGTTAGTGTTAGGAATGTAAGCTAACAGTTGGGTTAGCAATATATAAACTAGGATGGTGGTACTTGTTCTGACCCCCCTTCCTCCGTTGCCCACACAGCACACACACTCCGGAACAGTACAAGGGAACAAGGTTTATTACACCAACAGACAAGAGGTTTTGTGGCAGCAAGCCACCAAGACAGAACTCACAGAGACAGAACACACAAAAGCAGCTATCCAGCTTGCCAGGATCCCAGACTAGAGTTGCTGGCTTAAGTCCTTTGTTGATTGTTACGCAGAGCCTCTCCAGAGTCAACCCTTTTATAACCTAAAAAGGGCGTCTCCCAAACAGCACCTGAGAGCTCTTTACTGCCTATAATTACGCCCACGCTCCTTGCGTCTGTGGGCGCGCCGGAAACGGGCATCTAGAAACGCCCTACTAAGTCCTGAGTCACTGTCCTCTCCGCTGCTCCAAGGCAGGGCATCGGGAGTCCTCCTCCTCTGGCTCTCACCGCTGCTCCATGCCTCTGGCGCCACCTGGTGGCCGACCAGACTCTCGGATTCCTGCTCAGCCTCCGAATCCTGTCCAGGATCGCCCATCTCCTCTGGAGCTGACTCGTATGGAGTATCACTCTCGGAGTCTGGTGACAGCGGCACCGGCTGGGCCACAACAGGTACTGTAACTTTAAGTACTGCTGCATTGCTTCCATTCGTAGCCTGATTGTTTTAAACAATACAGACTCTTTTTTAACTTCCAACAATCAGTGTTGCTATTAGTGTTTAACCCTTCGGGTTTCTTTAAATATATAGTGTGTTGCAACGGTGCATGGAGATATGCTGTCTCAACATCTAACTGATTTACTACATATCCATGCTTAGTTGCCCAAACTAATGATGCGCGTAGTGTTGCAGCTTTTACACTAGGTGCAAATACCTCATCATAGTCACTTGCTGATTGATTGAGACCTTGTGCTACTAATCTGGCTTTATGGGTAACAGTCCCATCTACACTTGTTTTAATCTTGTAAATCCATTTACATCTTATTACATTTTTACATGGTGGTAACCTCACATTCTCATATACCTCCAGATCTTGTAAAGATTTTGGTTCCCTGTTCATTGCTGTTTTCCAAACTATTTGCTCCTCTTTAGGATACGTTGATAGTTCATGATACGTAGCAGGAACTTTATCTACTTGACACGCTGTACTAGCTTGATATCTGTCTGGTGGTCGTGTTACATGGGTAGGACGCCTAGCCAACTCAGGGCTCGCCAGTGGACTCTCCTGTTGAGTCTGTTCCCGTTCTTCTAACTCCTCCTGACTTTGCACTTCCTCCTTAATTTTTATAGCTGGTCTTTCTATTTCACCACTAGGAAATACCTGGGTTTCAATAACTACGTCATTGTTATATTCCAATTTATCCCAACCAACGGATTCAATAAATCGAGCACTAGCGCTACAGTGTACTTTCATACACTAACATAGTTCTAGTCATGGCTTGTAATGTTTGCCCCCTTTGTTCTATAAATGAGTTATGTTGGGGCCTATAAGGAGCAGAACGTTTATGCTAAATACGTGCTGATCTCAACATTGTTTTAAATTTAAAGTTTGTAAACTCAGTTCCGTTGTCGGTTACAACAGTAATCACCTTAGATTTCATTTTTCTTTCAGCAAATCTTAGCCAATTAAAGAAATGTTGAAACGTTTCTGTCTTGTCTTTCAGTAAATAGCAGAAACCGTATCTTGAATAATGAGCCATGATACTCAAAACATAACAGGCACCTCCCAAACTGGGTTTCATAGGTCCAATTAGATCAGCAAAAACAACTTCCAGAGGTTCCTTTGTTTTAAACCCATTACATCTGTTTGCTGGAGTAACCTTGCTCTTTTCCTGACTACACACATTACAATTTAAATATTTACTGCAAGGTTTTAACTTTACTCCTTGTGACAATTTAACAGTTTGTTGCAGCATCTTGAAATTAATGTGCCCCATACACCTATGTAGTAGATGTATACATCTATCATGTGGTTTCACATTATCATACACTGAGTTAGCAGTATGGGCATCAGATATAACATATGGCTGATCCTTGTTTATTTAAGCAAGAAAGTGATGGTATGATTTCATTATTGTTATTGTTTACAGATGATATAGCATTGATTACTAAAACAGAGCAAAAGGCTATTGAGATTATTACACTATTAAAAAAAGTGGTTTAAAATAAAACACCTTGGTGACATAAAGAAATATCTTGGTTTAAAGATAGATAAGACTAGGGGAGGATATAAAATATCACAAACTGAGAAGATCAATCAGTTACTCAGGAATTTCAAAATGGAACTGTGTAAACCGGCTAAAACTCCGATGGGTCAAGAATTTAGCCATGATGATATCAGAAGCCCAGTTTTTGATAAAGGTATTTATCAATCCCTGACTGGTAGTTTATCTTATCTTAGCAATTGGTCTAGGCCAGATATTGAATATAGTGTTAATCAATTGGCCAGGTTTAATGCTGAACCTACTGAAAGGCACTGGCAAGCTGCTAAACGTGTATTGAGATATCTGAAACAGACAATACACTATGCCTTATATTTAGAGCCTAAGGATGAACTGATATTGACTGCATACACTGATGCAAGTTTTGCAACTGAAGTGTCTACACGTAAATCTACACCAGGTATCGCGATATTCTTAGGAAAGGCGTTAATTGGATGGCGGTCTATTCGTCAAAAGCATTTAAGTTTATCAACAATGGAGGCAGGATTTTCATGCTTATCTTTGTTATGTACCGATTTAATTTGTTGCAAGCAACTCCTGATAGATATGGGAATTAATGTACGGGAGCCTATTGTTGTATATGAGGACAACCAAGCAGCAATCCAGATGGCATCAAATATTGCTGTAATGACAAGGACAAAGCATACTGACTTAAGATATATGAATGTACGGCAAAGTGTTAGTAGTAAGATGATTACACTAGAGTATTGTATGTCTGAAGAAAACATTGCTGATCATTTTACCAAAGCTCAAGGTATGGTAAAACATAAACATTGTTGTGAGGAATATGGAATAAGACTGTAAGGTTATATATATTGTTTCCCCAAAGGGGAGAATGTTAGTAATGTAAGCTAATAGTTGGGTTAGCAATATATAAACCAGGATGGTGGTATTGTAGCTTTAAGTACTGCTGTAATGTGATTGGGTTGCTGTTACCCCAAGCAGCCATAAGAGGGAGCCAGAATGACTGTTAGCTCTCTGTTTGTTAGACGCTGATCGGTGTATTGTGAGGTACTGTGTTTTGCTACTGTTTTGTGTGTTAAAATGAGAATATTGATAACTGACTGACTGAACTGTGTATGACTTGGTGTCAGGCCTGTAATTCTGTTCCTTTTAGGATCTTTGGCCTGCCACATAATTAAAACATATATATATTATGCTGTTTCATTGGTATAGTAGTTGGGAGGAGGGAATAGAAAGGAGTAGGATTGTGGAATGTATTGTTATGAATTTCTTAGAAGCTCAAGGTCGTCTTTTGTCTCCGCACCTCGACACCTGGCCGGAAGAAGAGGGGTGTACATGCCAGCGTGGAAGATGAAGATTGGACCATGTGATGAATTATGGGGTGTGGGGAAAAATGATGAACTTTTAACTGGGTGAATTCACCGGATGTACATTAGAGTTGAAATTCACCAGCTTAATGCCAACATGCCTGTCTTATTAAATTGGAGTTTTAAGGACTACTTTGCCTTGGACAATGATTTAATTCTGCATGATATTTGGAACGCTGACATTATTTCAACTCTCCCTTTAAAAAAAATTTCTTTCATCGGGGTACTGAATCCCAGCTCTGACCCAACCCTGGGCAGGACGAAATTTCAGTGAAGATGGAGGAAGGAAAGAATGCAGCAGAGAAAGCTAAGGATGATGGATCGCTTATTTTTGTCGAAACCATCTATGCACCTTCTAAAGAAATAGTTCAACAAGCAGAGGCGAAGCAAAGGGAGCTTCAGCAGGCTGCCCGGCGAAAGGAACCGAAACCAAGATTTCCCTCACAGACGGAGTTAGACCTACGGGAGGAAGTTTCGGGATTTATTGCTTCTCAGGAATGCTTGCTAGAAGGAGAGGGGCCCCCCAAGGGGGCTCTGACAGACGACTGGAGCATGGGGAGAAGAGCAAATGAATGGAGATCTCAGTCACTCTCACGCAGCCAGTCTTTGATGGGCCTTCCGGACCAATTCCGAAGCCTAAATGTGAGTGAACAAAAACCCCTGGGGCCCCCAGAACCACCCGGGTGGAGCCTAGCAAAGCCCACATTATCCTTTCCCAGCAGAGAAACTGCTGCGCAGTGGAGCGGAGACCTTGGGTCTTTCCACACAGCCATCAGCGAATCAGCACCCCCCCCTCCTGGAGTGAAAAAAAGTTGGGAAGTAAAACTTAACCAGCCGAAAGGGGCCTGGAACACTTTCACCTCCCCCCCTCTGCAAAGCGATGGCTCTGGACCCATCAATCAAGCCAATTCAGGTTGGGCTTTCTTCCCGGGTCATGGATGGGCTCAATGCCAGTGGACGCCTGCCCCTTCCCAAATAATGGCGCCACCCCAAATAGCTGCTCAGAGGCAGAGCCAGGGACTGGGACCACCACAGAGCCCAGCCCCACCACCAATGCCTCAGCAGGCTTTTGCCCAACCGATGGGTGTGGCCCCACAAAGAAGCTTACCACCCCAAGCAGCAGGCCGACAGGTTGCTCCGGTTCAACCACCAGCACCCCCTCCTCCTCCCACACCCCCAAGGTTCCGTGCAACCTATGATGGCAGCCGAGACAAACTAGCTTACTTTATGAATCGAGTGTTGGCATACGTTGACCAAGTAGGCCCACAATACCTGACGGATCGAGAACTGATCCAAGAAATAGCAGAGGGGATGAATGAAGGAGAGGCAGCACAATGGATAGCGGAACTCCATGAAGAAGCAGCTCCTGAATTAGATGACATAACGGGGTTCATCCAACTGATGCGGGCCCGATTTTATGATGTGGCCCAACAGGTAGATGCTGAAGACCAGATCCAGGAATTACGACAGGGGGGTCGGCCGGTCAAAGAATTAGTTTGGGAATTCCAGAGAATAGCTGGAAGACTACGTTACTGGCCAGAGAGACTATTGGTCTATACGTTCAAAAAGGCCTTAGATCCCAAACTGAAACAAGCTTGTGCCGTAAGGGGGACCCCAGATCGTATCCAAGAATGGTACACCACTGCAATCATACTGGACCATGAGATTAACACCTATCCAAAGCCAGGTACCAGAACCCCTGAAAAAAAACCGTTAGCCCACCGAACGCAGAGGCAGCAAACTGAAAAGCTCCCGCCAACCCCGCGTTCCTGGGGCCCCAAAATAAAGTGCTACCATTGTGGTCAGCTTGGCCACCGGGCATCTACATGCTGGGCTCCAGCCCCAGTTCCACAACCACGCCAACCACCTGCCAGCACAGTCAAGAAAACCCCCAGAAAACCACCAGAAAAAAGTCGTCTGGCACAACAGCCAGCAGGGGCAGAGAGCGGAGCCACTGAAAACGCCCTGGCCACCTCAGAGGAGGAAGAGGAAGGAAACCCAGAAGACGACCCAATGGTGAGTGCACCTATCCGCCCCTTCCAAATAAAAGCCAAACTCCAAATACCGAAAACGGGGGTAGAAGGGGAAGTTGGGGTGATTATAGATACCGGCTGCACCCGATGCTTAATCAGCATGTCAATAGTGGAGCAACTAGGTATACGCACCAGACCCCTGAAACAACCCATTCCGTTTGAGCAAGTGGATGGAACCCTAATTGGGGGAGCTCCGGCTACAAAGATCACTGAGTTAGTAAAACTGGTGATTGGCCGCCACTATGAGTTCCTCAGATTCATCGTGGCCCCCGGAATGCAGGAGTCAGTTATCCTAGGACTTGCATGGTTGGACAAGTGGGAACCTACCATAAAGTGGGAGGATGGCGTTAGAAAGGTGACTATTGGACTTGGGCCGTTACCACCGGTGGAACCAAAAGGCCACCCAGGAACATTGGAACCTAACAGCCCAACCCATCCAGAACCTGCAGCAACCGCAGCAGACACTAAACTTCCGGGAATCCAACGAGTCCCAAAGATCTATTGGGATCTGGCGGAGGTGTTCAGTGAGGAAGACGGAAACTACCTTCCACCTCACCGCGCCACAGATTGTGCCATAGAGTTCAAACCTGGGGTAACCTTACCAAAGCCCAAAATGTACTCTATGACGCCTAAAGAGATGATAGAATTGAGGAAGTACATCGACACCAATTTGAAAAGAGGGTTTATTGAACCAGCAAAATCAAAAGTAGCGGCCCCAGTGCTCTTCAGGGAAAAGAAAGATGGGGGGGTTCGCCTCTGTGTGGACTTACGAGCTTTGAATGCGGTATGCGAAAAGAATACCTATCCCCTCCCTCTCATGAAAGATATGTTGAACCACTTGGCTAAGGGCAAGATCTTCACCAAGCTGGATTTGAGAGAGGCGTATTACCGTATACGAATCCGGAAAGGGGATGAGTGGAAGACCGCTTTTAATACTCCCTTAGGCAGCTTCCAATATAAAGTCATGCCTTTCGGACTACAAGGAGCACCCGCAGTATTCATGCAGTACATAAATGAAGTGCTACACGACCACTTGTACCGCGGAGTACTCGTTTATTTAGATGACATCTTGATCCTCTCTGAGACCATGGAAGAACATGTGAAACTGGTACGGCAAGTCCTGAAAAAACTTCTAGCTGCCAAACTTTATGCAAAATTGTCAAAGTGTGAATTCCACAAGACCTCGCTAGATTATCTGGGATATCATATCTCCAATGAAGGAGTAGAAATGGACCCAGAAAAAGTGAAAGCGGTGTTAGATTGGAAACCTCCAAGCACTCGCAAACAATTACAAAGCTTCCTTGGATTTGCAAACTTTTATAGGCAGTTTATTCCAACCTTTGCTGAAATTGCCCTACCATTGACTGACCTATTAAGAACGGGGCCTTCTCCTACTAAACCAAAAGCAAACCAACCATTAAAATGGACAATCGACTGTCAAAAGGCTTTTGAGAAATTAAAACGGCTCTTTGCCCAAGAACCCATATTGCAACACCCCGATCCAGAGCGACCTTTCATAATCCAAACGGATAATAATAATAATAATAATAATAATAATAATAATAATAATAATAATAATAATAACTTTTATTTCTAGACCGCACCCTTTCCTAGGCAGGACTCGGGGCGGTGTACAGTCATGTTTTAAAAAAAACCATATACAAATACATAGACATGAACATAGACATAGACGTGGACGTAGACGGAAGAGGTAAAAAATATACTGTACAATTTTTAGTTAAAATGCCAGTGATGTCACGATAGCCGCGGTGCTACTACAAAAGAATAAAGAAGGCCACCTCTTACCATGCGCTTACATCTCCAAGAAACTCACCACTACGGAAAGAAGGTGGCTCATTTGGGAGAAGGAGGCATTCGCGGTCAGGTGGAGCATGCTCACCTGGAGGCATCTCCTGGAAGGGGGGGATATACCGTTCGAGGTATGGACTGATCATAAAAACCTCGAAACTCTCCTTGCCCATCGAAAGTTATCCCCCAAACAGGTCCGTTGGGCCCAATATTTCCAAAGGTTCAAATTTGAAATTAAACACATCCCCGCAGGGAAGAACTTGTTAGCAGATGCACTGTCGAGAAAACCCCAGTTTGACAGTAAGAAGGAAGAAATTTTCCACCCCATCATATCTCCTTCTCACCAAAAGGTAGCTCAAGTCACCAGTCGAAGCCAAGATAAACTGAGAACCGAACTGAAAGCAGCCCTCCAGACAGACCCATGGTTCAACAACAACAAAGACATCCTAACGATTAATGATGGCGTAGCCTGGAAGGGATCCAAACTGTACGTCCCTGCAGAAATGAGATTGCAAGTGCTACAGCGGAGTCATGATGCGAAACTAGGAGGTCATTTCGGATTCCTGAAAACTCTCCACCTCGCTAGACGTCAATTTTGGTGGCCAAAGATGAGGTCGGAGGTGGAAGATTATGTAAGAAGCTGTGCTACTTGTGCAACAATGAAAACCCGTCCGGGAAAGCCCCCTGGACTACTACAACAAGTGGCCAACCCTAGCCGACCATGGGAAGAGATAGCAATGGACTTCATTGTCGAACTTCCAGATAGCAGTGGTAATAAAGTAATCTGGACAGTTATTGATTTGTTTTCCAAGCAAGCACACTTTATCGCTTGTTCAAGCCTACCATCCGCAAAGAAATTAGCGAAAATGTTTGTGAAACACATTTATCGCCTACATGGAGTTCCAAAAAGGATCATTTCAGTTCGCGGAGTTCAATTCACCGCCAAGTTCTGGAGAGAATTCCTAAAATCGATCGGGTCCACGCAGGGACTCAGCTCAGCATTTCATCCCAGCACAAATGGGGCAGCAGAGAGGGCCAATGCGATGGTGGAACAGTATATCCGGTGTTATGTGGACTATCAGCAAGACAATTGGTCGGACTTGCTACCTTTCGCTGAAGTAGCATATAATAATGCGGTTCACAGCAGTACCGGATTAACTCCTTTCCAGATTACCAGTGGCATGGAATTCGTTCCCATGCCTGAACTACCTAAGGAACCTCCCTCATCCATGTCCCTGAATGAATGGCTGGAGGCACTAAAGAAGGGATGGGAGAATACCAAAAAGGCGCTAACAGATGCGGCAGAAGCCTACAAGAAGCAAGCTGATAAACATCGTTCCCTACAACCCCCCTTTCGAGTGGGGGACAAAGTTTTTTTGTCTACTAAATACATAAGATTAAAGATGCCTAGTAAGAAATTAGGTCCAAAATTTCTAGGTCCTTTCCCAATAGAAAAGATAATTAACCCAGTTACAGTTCGACTCAGCCTACCCAGACTCTTAGGGAAAATTTACCCGGTATTCCATTGTAGCTTATTGAAGCCGGCAAGGGAGTCTAGCACGAGACCATCCACCCAAACTCCACCTCCTCCCGTAGTGGTAGAAGGGGAAACACATTATGAAGTGAAAAAAATATTAGATTCCAGGCTGTATAGAGGTCGCTTACAATATTTAGTGCATTGGAAGGGATACCCTTTGTCAGAAGCTACGTGGGTGAAAAGTTGGGATCTGAAAGCAGATAAATTAGTGAAGCAATTCCATGAGAAATTCCCTGATAAGCCAAAGGGTCCCCCTGGGGGAGGAAGAGGTGGTTAAATTTTGATGGTTAACATTTATGTTATTCTCTTTTCAGGAAACGTTTTTCTCTTGAGGAGAGGCCGCCTGTCAGGCCTGTAATTCTGTTCCTTTTAGGATCTTTGGCCTGCCACATAATTAAAACATATATATATTATGCTGTTTCATTGGTATAGTAGTTGGGAGGGGGGAATAGAAAGGAGTAGGATTGTGGAATGTATTGTTATGAATTTCTTAGAAGCTCAAGGTCGTCTTTTGTCTCCGCACCTCGACACCTGGCCGGAAGAAGAGGGGTGTACATGCCAGCGTGGAAGATGAAGATTGGACCATGTGATGAATTATGGAGTGTGGGGAAAAATGATGAACTTTTAACTGGGTGAATTCACCGGATGTACATTAGAGTTGAAATTCACCAGCTTAATGCTAACATGCCTGTCTTATTAAATTGGAGTTTTAAGGACTACTTTGCCTTGGACAATGATTTAATTCTGCATGATATTTGGAACGCTGACACTTGGACTGTTTGATGGACTCTGAATACCTCTATATTTCCACATAGTAAACTACTATATTTTATACTATTCGGTGTCCCTGTATGCTGGTTTGTGCGTGTTCTTCCATACCACTCTCAGTACGCTTCTCTGCACACTCGCTCTCCTAACGGGGAGTTTACTTACTTAACAGTTAAGTTAGGCTACAGAAAAACATACATCCCAGGCAGGGGTGGGTTTCAAATTTTTTTACTACCTATTATGTGGGCGTGACCTATTTTGAGGGCGTGGCTTGGTGGTCATGTGACCAGGTGGGTGTGGCCAACTTGATGTCACTCACGTCAAGGGACACCTTGCCTGGCCTCTCCTTGCCTGAAAGGCCTCAACAAGATACAATTTCTCTGTCTATTTATTTACTACTTCTGAACATCCAAAATATACTATTTAATCCTATCAGAGGTGGGTTTCAGCAGGTCTGGCACAGTACACATGGACCGGTGCCAGAAATCCAGCATGCGTTTGCGTACCGGGGCCTCCCAAGGCCCCGTACCAGAATGGTCCCTCCCCTGGCCTGCCCCCCCCCCCTCCTTCCCACACTGCAGGCGCAGCCTCTAGGGGAAGATGTCCTACCAAGACAAGAATATCTCTCGGATCACAGTGAGGTGAAGCGCCCTCAGGCATATTCTGCCCACCTTGGGCGGCCAAGGCAGGGGAGCGGGTGGGTGGAAACTTGGAAGATCCAAAAGTCCAGCAAGAAGGGGAGGGGGCGTCTGGTGGGCAGGGGGTGCAGCTTCCCTTTCAGCCTCCGAAGCCACACTCAGCCCTCTCAGCTCCCGGGGATGCTTTCCTGGCCAGAAGCCAATTTATAAACAGAAATTAACCATCTTCTTTTAAACTTTCCATTTCAATGAGAATTTAAGAAGTTTTAGAAAAATTCTCATTGAAATGAAAAGGTCACGTGGCAGCGGTGCACGGGCTGCTGACTGACCCAGCACCTGGCCAGGGTTGTGGGGCTGTCCTGGAGTGTCTCCCAGTCGGGAAGTGGTGCCAGGAGAAAGCAGGGCAACCAAAAGCCCAACTGCAGCCGGCAACGGGGCACAAAGGCGTGGCTGCCCAGCAGAACCTGGAGCGTCCCCAGGTTGGTGGGCTGGCGGGGAGTTTGCACGGGCCTGGAGGCGGCGGTGAGGCGGGGGTCAAGGCTGCCCTGGGCACCTGCAACCGCAGCTCTCGGAGGAAGGAGGCAAGGAAGCGAGCCCCGGGCCAAGGAAGTAGGTAATCTGATATGCACAGGAAAATGGGAAAGTGGAATATGGTGGTCAGGAAGCAATACCACAGAGGAAGTTGATGAACAGGCCCTGTTCAAAATTAAGGGGCTGGAGTTCTTGAACGATCCTGATAATCAAACCCTCGTATGGTTAGCTCCTGATGGACTATACTGGATTTGTGGAAAAATGGCATATGGATCATTACCTGCTAATTGGTGTGGAACATGTGTTCTTGGCATAATCAGGCCTGGATTCTTTCTTCTTCCATTAAAAAACAGACAGGTTTTGGGGGTTCTGGTTTATGATGAGGTTGGAAATGTACAAAGGAAAAAGAGAGGTGTAGACACATCTATTATAGGGAAAGTTAATGTGGGAGGTAACCATCATAGTTGGGGAGATGAAGAATGGCCTGCAGAACGAATCATACAGGTATATGGACCAGCTGCATGGGCGGAAGATGGCATGTATGGCTATCGTACCCCTGTGTACATCCTAAATCGCCTGATTCGTTTGCAAGCAGTTGTGGAAATCATAACTAATGAAACAGTTAAGGGTCTTACTCAATTAGCTAGGGAAAGTGCAAAGTCTAGAACTTACATTATGCAAAACAGGTTAGCTTTAGATTACCTATTAGCTAAGGAAGGAGGAGTATGTGGAAAGTTCAATTTGACTAATTGTTGTATCGAAATAGATGAAAGTGGTAAGGTAATTAAGGAAATCACTGATAAAATGGTTAAAATAGCCCATGTGCCAGTACAAACGTGGAAAGGTCTCAATTTACAAGATATATTTTCAGGATGGTGGCCTAAACTGCCTGGCTTACAAGCCATTGTGGGTCTGGTGGGGTTGATTGCTGCTGGCTGTGTGCTACTCCCATGTGTGTTACCCATCTTTGTTAAAACTATCACTAATAGTCTATCTTTATTAGCTGAAAGGAAAGCAACTGCTCAGGTAATGGTTATGTGGGAATATGAAAAGCTTCGGCCACAAGAGGTTGGAGGAGATCCAGAATATGTGACTCTTCTGGACATGTCAGATGAGTCACAAAGGGGGGAGTGAGATAGCCTAAAACAGTGATGGCAAACCTATGGCACGTGTGCCACAAGTGGCACGCGGAGCCATTTGTCAGGGCACCCGAGGCGCTGCCCTGTCAGCTGGCCAGCTGAGTTCACCTTTTTAAAAGCTATTTTTCGCCTTCCCCAGGCTCCAGAGGCTTTATAGGAGCCTGGGGAGGGCGAAAAGAGCCTCCCCCGCCCCCCCCCCGGAGGCTTCGGGAACGTCCGGAGGCTTCCCTGAAGCCTTCGGAACGCTTAAAACCACCCTCCGAGCAAACCGGAAGTGACTTCCGGGTTGCTCGGAGGGTCGTTTAAAGCGTTCTGAAGGCTTCAGGGACCGTCCGGAGGCTTCCTTGATGCCTTCGGAGCGCTTAAAATGACCCTCCAAGCAACCCGGAAGTGACTTCCGGGTTGCTCGGAGGGTGGTTTTAAGCGTTCCGAAGGCTTCAGGGAAGCCTCTGGACGTTCCCTGAAGCCTCCGGAGGGCCTCCGGGGGGGCGGGGGAGGCTCTTTTCGCCCTCCCCAGGCTCCTATAAAGCCTCTGGAGCCTGGGGAGGGCGAAAAAAGCATGTAAAAATGGGGGGGGCACGTTGTGTGCGCATGCGCACTGGGGGATCACGTGTTGCATTATGGGTGCGGCACACCCGCACACGACCCCCCCCCCGCGCTCCCCCCACTTGTGGCACGTGAGCCAAAAAAGGTTCGCCATTGCTGGCCTAAAACTTTGGTTCAGGCCTAAAAATCAGGCTACAGGCCCAGGCCTGTAAAAGTCTGATCAAGTCCAAAAACTTTATTTCCTTTCTTGTAGGAATTGCTGACATGGCTAATGATTATTTTTATCTGTAACGAGGCAGGCTGACCCAGACGAATGTATCCTGTTTGCTGCTTGTTCCCCTTTTCCTCCCTTAAAACATTATAGTTAACATAATTCATCGGATGCAGATGGCCCCCTCCCTTTTTCCTTTCTGTCTCTTTCGGTAATTAAGATATGTACTAAGCGCTTTCAGTTCCTTACCAAGCCATATATGTCAAATGTAACAATCAGCAACTGTATACGTAATGTGGGGTATAAAACCCTGTTTTTGATAACCATTCGGGGTCCGGACAAGCTGTTTTCTCTTTGTTCGGTCCTTATGCATAATAAACTGTTTCCTACATTGGAGTGCTTGGCCTGTGTCCTTCCCTCTTCCTACATCAATGAGATTGAAGTTGGTGATGAACACTTCCAGTGTCCAGGCTACACCAGGAAAGAAAAGTGGTATGCTCTCAGAGAGCAAATGAGTTGTCAACATGCCAGCAAAAAGGCTTGGTCCCTGCTTACAAAACTGGGAGATAGCTCCATGAAACAAATCCAAAGCACTGACAAAATCAATCCTAATGATATTGCAATTATAATTTTAAATCTTTGTTGTATATAAAGTTTTTTATTTTTTCATTTTCATAACTGTTATATGACATAACATATAATCACAAGTATACTATTACATAGCCAACATTGTATTGTATTATTAAATGTTTACATCAATTCATCTTACCATCAACTCCCCAAAACAATTATTGGCTCTTCTGCTCTCCATACACCATATTTGTACCTTATCCATCACTTTCTTCTCCCTCTCTCCTCCCCCTCCCTACCTCCTTTCTTCCCTCTATCATCCTTCTCTTCTCTACTTCCCCTTCCTCTCTCCTTCTCCTCTCTCCCCTTTCCACTCCTCCTTTCTCTCCTCATCTCCCCCCCCCCTGCACTCTCTCCTATCCCTCTCTTCTTCCCTTACCTCTCTCCTCTACTTCACACTCTTCATCTCATTTACTTGGTGTATTTCAGCTTCTGAGCAAGCTGCATTTTATGTTGATGGTATTTATAATTCCTTTTCAATATACATATTTAATTTTAACATATATCTTCCTCCTCCTTTAAAAAAAATAGAACAAAAAAGTATACATATATAGTCATTGTGTTTTTAAACCACCCCACCCCACCCCACCCAGCCTAATTTTGGCTGAGATGTACACCTGGTTACAATTCCCAGCTATTCTCATCATTATCTTTATATAATTATACATCCTTACATGCCCCCAACTCAGTTTAATTATCATGTATAAAAGTGAATCACAAACCTCTGTTTTACAATCTCCCCATATCAGTTTCATATTTGTCCATATTCCATATATTTTAACCTTTATTTAATTATCTTTCCATTATCATATTCAACCAGTTAGCAACTCCATTTTATTGTCATATTTAGGAAGATATGTCTTATCTTAGCTTTATATTTTCCCATATAACAATTTATAGTTGTCTGATTTTTTCCTAGTAAGTCTTTTGTCCCACTTCTCTGTTCCTGCCTTCTCCCTTTTCTTTGTTTTGACACGCCCACCCTCTTCAATTTTCCCCAAGCCACCGTCAAAAAGATCTTTTATATTTCTCTTTTTTGGGGAGTAATCTCCTACTTCAATTTTCCTTATGCCACTGACAACCTCCAAAACATCTTTTGTCTGCTTTTTATTCCCTTTTGTTGGGACACATCCCCCTTTTACACTTTTCCCTATACCACTGCCAAGTCCAATGGAGTTTTTTGGTCTGCTTTTTATTTCCCTCCATTTCTACCCCTTCCTTATCTTGCCCCCCTTCTTCTTTGCCTTCTTCTTTAAATACCTGCTTCTCTGGGTTCAGAATTCTATTTAGGCTTGATTTTAATGATTTATGCATATTTTTTATAATTTCATGTAGTTCTTCAAATTCCCAGCTTTCCATGATGTCCAGTTCCAAAGTTACAGTTAGGTTATACAGTTCTTATTTTAGAGTTCTGATCCACCTTAAATTTATCTACTTCAGTTGCTATGGGGAAGAGTGACGGGAGCCATCTTGGTCTTTTGTTCTTCCTTAATGTCCAATTCCAAAATTGCAGTTAGTTATGCAAGTCTTATTTCGAGGTTCTGGTCCACCTTAAATTTAGTTAATTCAACTACTGTGAAACTGGAAGAGAAGCTGGAGCCATCTTAATCTTTTGCAGAAAAAAAATGAAGAAAAAAACCAACCTTCATATTTCCCAGTTCTTGACTCTGTTATTATTTCCTTTCCTTGCCACTCCTCACCTCTTTTTTCTTGATCTTTCTCCCTTGTTGCATTTCATCTCTCATTAATTGGGATTGCTTAAGATATGTTAGTTAAAAGACACTCGGACAAAATAAATCTTCACGCTCCTAGACTCCTTTAAAAACACAATCTTTTCAAGTCGGAAGCCAAATTTAGAGTTAGTATTTGAGTGGGTTTGTCACTTCTCTGCTTTCTCCCTTTCTGTCCAAATTGTTTCAAACAAATGGCTTTTGGGAGGGGGGGTAGTGTTTCAACCCTCCATTTTCCTTTCCTTTCTTTCTTTTTTGAAAAAATCCCTGTCTGACCATCAATATTATTTATGCTCTCAAGATTCTTTCCCTTTTCCAAGTATGATTTATGGCTGTGGGTTAGATGAATTTTCTTACCGGTCTTTCATCTCTTCCTCACACTCCTGTTCATTTGCTTTGGCTGAAAGTCAGCTTCTTGTGCAGCATGTTGCCATGCTGTCGCCCCTACTCCGATTCAGAGGGCAAATCTCCGACCTGCGAGGGACCTGTTGCCTCCCCCTGGGTCTGATGAGATGCTGCCCCATCTTCGCCCCCCCTCCAGGGTGGTTCTGATCTAAAAAAGATCTCTGAGATGGTTTGTCAGACAGGGTTCATGTGAGACTCTTGAGAGCCCCCACACAGACACACCACGCCTGTCCATCTGGAGAACTTCCAGTCGACTCCATAATTTTAAATCTTACAAGGAAAACATCAGGAATAAATAGATAACTAGTGAAATCAAAAGGGAGGAAAAAAGGTCAAAGTCAATGAACTAACACCCTAAAGCAACATCTCAAGAATTTTCTGCATCAGAAATTGATGAAGCATTGTAAATGATAAAGTCAGGGAAAGCGGCTGGCCTAGATGGAGTATATTCTGAGTTCCTGAATCACTGCAGGCCATATACTCTACTGTGGCTCATACAATTTTATAATGATACCCAACAGAGAAACTGCCAACAATACTCAAAAGTACTAAAACTGTAGCCCTCCTGAAACCTGGTAAAGAGAGGAAATCTGCAGATTTTAGACCTATAGTGCTCTTAAGCATTTCTTACGCATTACTGGAGAGACTCATCTTAAACAGAATTAAACCCCTAGCCAAGGAACATATACCTATAGAACAGGCTGGATTTAGATCAAAAAGAAGCTGCTGTGATCAGGTATCATCGGCCTATGGTATAATGTGGAGAGAAGGGATGATTTTAAAATTCTTACACATCGTGACTTGTAAGAAATCAGCTACTCTACTCAACAATATGTTTTCAAACAAATACACTGAAGTACATCTAGATGGCCAAATTAGTCAGAAGTATAGGTTAAATGATGGCTTGCCACAAGGTTTTGTGCTGGCTCCACTACTTTTTAATATTTACACATCAGAACTACCAAGCATTGCTGCAAGAAAGGCTATATATGCTGATGACATTGTCCTGGTAAAACAATCTGAAGACTTCAATACCTCTGAAATACCTTGAAAATTATTTAAAGGAAATGGATACGTTTTTTGAAATCTGAAGGTTAAAACCCAACATTAACAAAACCAAAGTTGCCTGTTTTTACTTGAACAGACAAGCTAACTTATACACCAGAAGTGGAATTTAGGAAGCAGGTGATGAAGTTTAATTGTAATCCAAAGTATTTAGGAGTGAGCCTTGACCTGTCCTTAACCTATAGGGAACACTTAAGAAAAACCATGGATAAATAAAAACTAGGAACAATATTCTACATAAACTTTCTGGCACCAGCATGTGCTACAGCTCTTAGGACATCAGCACTTGCTTTAGTATATTCGGCAGCGGAGTATTGCAGCCCCATTGATTAAATAACATTCACACAAAAGAAGTGGACACCCAGCTTAATCATACTATGAGGCTAATATCAGGAACTATTAAATCAATACCTTCCGAATGGCTACCAGTACTACCTAACATACCACCTCCACACCTTAGAAGACTATCAACCTTAAAAAGGGAGTGACAGAAATGTTAAGGCAAACCAATTATTACCTATACACGAGGACTGTCACGATCAAATACTCAAGATTAAAATCTTGGAATCTGCCATGGAAACTTGGACAGCAATTAGTCAGAGAAGACTTTGATACTAAGACAGCATGGCACCAGGAATGGGCAACTTCTTTTTTTTTTTGTTAAACAAAGTTTTATTGGTTTTCAAATATATAGGGAAGGGTAAATAGGTATACAAAATTTTTTGGCAGCTTTCATACTGCTGGTAGAGATCCCAGCACGGTACTCATTTATATAACATTGTACAACAAATTTATAGAAGAAAACAGTAAACCAAATCTTACTCTATATTGTTAGTCTTGTGTTCCTACATGTTTCTCTTTGTCGTTTTCTAATATATCACTAACTGCTATTGTTCCAAATAGTTTTATTTTTGAGATCTGAGCCTTTTCGATATTGCTTCTTCCTCCCTGTCGCCAGAGCCTCAGTGCCCCCCTCCTTCCCGTCTTGGATCTTACTGTCTTGTGTTTTACTATCTCTTTCACTACTCCCACTCTGTTCCTCCTATGAGAGTGGAAAATTCTTTTTAATGAAGGCCACCGCCTCCTGGACTGTATTGATTCTGATCCTGTTTCCCTCCCAGAAGATTAACATCCCCTCCGGAATCAGCCATTTAAACCAGATCCTTTTTTCATATAAATTTTTTGCTAGGGAGGAAAGTTTCCTCCTTCTATCTCTTATTTTTTTCGGGATCTGTTTGAGAATGGTGATCTCTTCACCCTTATATTTCAATGGTCCCTCCCTTTGGGTCGCAAGTACCTCGTCCCTTGTGGATCTCCTGACAAACTTAACATGTATCTCCCTCGGAACATTGTGTCTTCTAGCATATGCTGAATTAATCCTATAAGCTAGATCCATATCCCACCATATTTGTTTTTTATCTCTCTTGAGATAATCTGCTAAAATTGTACTCATAATATCTTTAAGGTTTTCATTCTCTGTTTCTGGTAAGTTCTGGAATCTAAGAAAAAAGGACATTCTTTCAAATTCTACTTTTGTCTGAAAGTTTTCCATATCTATGTTTCCCTTATGCATTGCTTTCACTTCTTCCCCCAAGCCCCGCCATTCCGTCCTCTAACACCAAAATTCGTTGTGTATTTCCAGCTATATGTTCTTTAACCACTCTGAGTTCTTCTTTGATCTCAGCCCTCATTTCATTCTGTCCCTTCATAAGTTCTTTAAACATTTCCGTAACAGATAATTCCTTAGGATCCTCCCCAGCCACTGCTTTCTGCAACATTGACGATATCTTAGACTGTTGCATCGTGGGACTTGGGGCAGCCGATGAGGGGGCTGAGTGCGCTTTGCCGGTAGGGGGTTTCCTTGCCGCCATTTATTTAAGTTCAGAGATGCAAATCCTTGCCAAGGGAAGTGGTGTCAGAGGGTTTCACAGCTACGCTAGTCTCCAAAGGAAAACAATCGCAACGGCACCCAATTTGCAGTTCCAAGAGTAAAATACACCAAGATGAATGGAGAGAAAAGTCAGCCAAAGATCAGAAGATCCTACACAGGAAGAGGTCCCAGTTTCCCTTTGGGAGAGTAAACAAGCAATCCACTTTTCTTTATTCTCTCTTTGGGAGTAACTTCAGAGGACAGGAATGGGCAACTTCTAACCCACATCTGTTTAATTTAGTGTCTGATCCAGTACAATGCCCCTCTGGCTTTGATCTTCCAAGGAGAAACTGGACAGCGCTCAACCAGATCCCAAACCATAGCAGGTGCCAATATTGGAAGTACAAATGGGGGCTGGTTGATAATACCAACTGTGACTGGGAATGGCCCACAAACTTTACATCATATTGCCATGATGGTGAGCCTATGGCACGCATGCCACAGGTGGCACACGGAACCATATTTGGTGGCACGCCAGCCGTCAGCTCCAATGTGCATACGCGCGCTGGCCACCTGATTTTTCACATTTCCAGAGGGCCAGGGGAGGCCATTTTCACCCCCGATCCAGTTCCCTGGTCACTGCTCGCTCGCCCTGCCACATGGAAGTCAGGGAAGCATGTCAGGGCCGCGGGGAAGGGAGCAAGCAGCCTATTTCCTTCCCCCCAGCCTTGCCATGCTTCCCTGCGTTCCACGTGGCCTTAGAGGCGGTCCCCTATACCCGCTTGCCTTCTGAGGTCAGCGTCCAGCCTGGCCTGGCCAGTGGGTGGGCAGGCAGCCCTTGGTGGGAACGCACAAGCTGTGCTGGGGTTGAGAGGGGTGGTGGCGGTAGCGGCGATGCTGCAGGTGGGCAAGCAAACATCCCGGGGCTGCTGGAGAGGCCCATGTGTGCCTGAGCTGGAGGCAGTGGTAGTTTCAAATCCTCAGGGCTCCTGGGCAGCCCATGTGCATAGGGCACTAGGCTGGTTCCAGTTGCGCCTGAGCTGGAGGAGATGGTGGTTGCCTCGGGGTTCCCGGGCAGCCCATGTGTGCAGCACTCGCCTTGCGCCGTGGCAAGCAAGGTGGCTCTCAAAGAGAATGAAGCAGGCGCAGAGCTTCTTCCAACAGCTGAGGAAGGAAGAGGTGCCGGGGTCTCGGCTGTTGGAAGAAGTGCCCGTGCCCACTTCATTCTCTTTGAGAGCCCCTTGCAAAATGGGGAATTTTCTGACATTTTGCAACCGGAGCCAGCCCAGTGCCCTGCACACATGGGCCTCCCAGGAGCCCCGAGGCTCACAACCACTATCTCCTGAAGATAAAATTGCCTCCTCCGGCCTCCCGGAGGCCCTCCACAAGCCAGAAATGGCTTCAGGAAAGCCTCCGGAGGCTGGAGAGGGCAAAAAACAGCCCCAACAGGCCAACGGGAAGTTCAGAAATTATCCATTTCTGACTTCCAGAGGGCCTCTAGGGGGGGCAGGGGGACATTGTTTTTGCCCTCCCCAGGCTTTAGGAAAGCCTCCGGAGCCTGGGGAGGGGTTGCTTGCACATGCGTGGGGGAGTGGGGTGGGGTGTCACGTGCGCATGTGCAGATGGGGGGGGAATTGAATGGGCATGTGCAGGTGTGTAGTAGCACACACGTGTGCAATTTTGGCACGCCGTAAAAAAAAGGTTGGCCATCACTGTCATATTACAATGGAATGCCCCCTCAGAAGGTTCCCTAGATCCCTGCAAGAACTACATCATCTTGAGGGCACTGCTATCCAATGGCTAAATGATCTAGATATCCGGCAATAGGCTTAGCCACTCTAACACTTAGAGCACTCTACTCTGCTCATACATAATTTAATTTTATTCACAATTTTATTCATCATTCATATTGTGCATTTTTAAAATAATTCACTGTTCTGGTGTTTTATATTTTGATATACATTTTATATGCTGTGTTGTGAATTTTATGCATTAATGCATAATATTCTGTTATGCCATACGAAATAAGAACCCTAACCCTAACCCTAACCTGACCAAATCTGAAGAGTACAGACATTTTAAACTGTTAGCAATTTCTTTTCTTTTTTTTAATTGAAAAAGTTTTATACAAACAAAATTTCCCCCTTTTTACCCCCCCTCCATATAATGTAAATCACATACAAATACTATGCCCCCTCCCCTCCCCCCAACTTAAAAAAATTTCTCATTCAAATATTGTGCCAAATACTGTACCCCCTCCCCTCCCTCCGCCTTAAGGTAAATTACTCATTCAGATATTGTACCCCCTCACCTCCCAACAATCATAATATAAGTTTCTCTTAGAGTAGCAATAGCCCATTAATCCCATCTTCATTAAACAGATATAAATCATGATATAAATTTCTCTTAAAGTAACAATATTTCATTAATCCCATCTTCTAGGTTAATTATGCACATATATTACCCCACCCTCCACCCTAACCCTCCCCCACATCCCACTCAAACCCACCCCCCTGACTTCTGCTATACACCACTCTAACAATTCCAAGCATCCCATGTATTATTTACTCTGATCATCTATCAGTCTAAACATTCTTACCTAAAGGCTACATAGTACTTCCTAGTCTGGTATTTATTCTGTATATAATCAATCCATTTTACCCATTCCTGTGTATAGTTCTCCTGCTTCTGACCTTTTAGGAAAGCTGAGATTTTTGCCATTTCGGCAAACCCCGCCACCTTCTGAATCCATTGATCAATAGTCGGTAAAAAATCTTTTTTCCAATGTTGCGCAATCAACAACCTAGCTGCTGTAACCATATACAAAACCAGTTTTGTTTCCCCTTTAGTAAAGTCCTTAGTTATACCCAGTAAAAACATTTGCGGAGTAAATTGTATTCTTTTCTTAAATACATTTTGCATAACCCACCATATTTTTATCCAAAAAGCTTTAACCTTATTGCAAGTCCACCATACATGGAAAAAAGTAGCATCTAGGCACCCGCATCTCCAGCATTTTGGTTGAACATTTGGGTACATACATGATAATTTTTTAGGATCTAAGTACCATCTGTAAAACATTTTATAAAAGTTCTCCCTTAAATTCTGTGACTGTGTAAATTTAACATTCTGAACCCATATTTTTTCCCACGTGTCCAGCATAACCACTTCACCAAAATTCTGAGCCCATTTAATCATACAATCCTTAACTAATTCACTTTCTGAATCTCTTTCTAACAGTACATTATATATTCTTTTAACCTGTTTTGGGCCAGTCTCTTTTATCTGCTTAATCAGTTCCACTTCTTTATCCATAAAACCGACTCTACGATCTTCTTCCCATCTCTTCTGTAACTGTATATAATGTAACCAATTTAAAGTAATTCCTTCTTCCAACAGTTGTTCCAAAGGTTTTAACTTCCATTCGTCCCCATCAACAATAAGCACATCTTTATATAAACAGCCCCCGAGTGACTTAGTATTCGTAATCCACATGGTGTCCGCAAGATCCAACCAAAGCGGTATTTTATAATCCCAATTGGGCCGGTGCTTCTTCCATATTCTCATCAAGGCACTTCGGAAAACATGATTGTTAAACACTTTATCCACCCTATCTTCATAAAAAAGATATACATGCCATCCCAGAACAAGATCATGGCCTTCTATATTCAACAGTTCCGTTTTTGTTTTCCCAAACTAATCTGCTACATGCATTAATACCGCAGCTTCATAATACAATCGGAGGTTTGGGAGTCTGAGGCCACCTCTTTCACGAGTATCTTGCATGATCTTCATCTTTACTCTCGGTTTTTTCTCCTTCCAAACAAATTTATTTAATGCTGCTTGCCATATTAATAAAATTTTATCTGATTTAAGCACCGGTATCATCTGGAATAAAAAGATGAATCTAGGTAGAATGTTCATTTTAATTGCTGAAATCCTTCCAAGCAAAGATAATTGTAACTTTTTCCACACTTGAAGATCTTTCTGTATCTTTTGCCACAATACTTCATAATTATTTAGGAAAAGTTTTGTATTTGATTCTGCGATTAGTATTCCTAAATATTTGACCTTGGAGACTATTTCAAAACCTGCTAAACTTGCAAGTCACTTTCTTTGAGTCTCTGTCATGTTTTTAACCATCATTTTCGTTTTGTTTTGATTTAGTCTAAACCCGGACACCATGCCAAATTCTGCTATGATATTTTTCATCTGGATTATTGAGTTCAAAGGATGTGAGAGGGTAACAACCAGATCATCGGCAAATGCTCTAGTTCTATATTCCTTTTGCCTGATAGCTATGCCATCTAAGGATTTTGAGTCCCGAATTGCATTCAACAAGACTTCCAAAGTTAAAATAAATAACAATGGAGATAATAGGCAACCTTGTCTTGTACCTTTTTGTATCTCGAAAGTTGTTGACAAATTTCCATTAATAATAAGTTGTGCATTTTGTTGCTGATAGATTGCTCCAATCGCCTGCCGAAATCGTGGTCCCATATCCATCTTTTCCAAAGTCTTGGTTAGAAAATTCCAATTCACTCGATCGAAGGCCTTCTCTGCATCCAAGAAGACCAGCACTGCAGAGATCTGCTTATTCTTATCAAGATAGTCAATTAAATCTATGAGTTGCCTTACATTCTCCTTCATGTGTCTGCCTTCAATAAATCCTGCTTGATCATGATGAATAACCTCTTGGATAACCGGCATCAATCTGTTGGCTAGTACCTTAGCAAATATTTTATAATCTGTGTTCAGAAGAGATATCGGTCTGTAATCCTCTGGTTTCTTAGGGCCATCTTTGTCTTTGGGTATCAATGATATAAAAGCCGCTTTCCATGAGGAGGGTATTTTACCTCCTTGCTGTATATTACAAAATAGTTGTGTAAGATATTCAATCATTTCCAGTTGTAAAATTTTATAGTACATTGCAGTCAAGCCATCAGTCCCTGGAGCCTTAGCTAGTTTAAGTTGATTTATAACTAAAGTAATCTTATCAGCAGTTATCAGACGTTCCAAATTTGCCTTTTGAAGCACGGGTATTTTAGTAACCCTTTTTCCTTCCAAAAAATCATCTACTGACTTGTTCTGTATATTATCCTGTACATATAACTTAGCATAATAGTCCACAAATGATTTTTTAATCAAATCTTGTTGATATACCGTTTTCCCTCCATACTCGATTCTATCAATAATTCTATCATTCGTATTCTTTCTCAAGGTATAAGCCAACCACCTACCAGGTTTATTAGCGTTAGCAAAAATATTATGTTTAGCAAATTGTAGGTTGGTTGCTGTTTGTTCTGCTATAAGCATTTGAAATTGATCTTTCAACAACTTTATCGCCATCTGGAGCGCCTCATCTTTCGGGGTTGCTATAAGTAACTGTTCCTTGCTTTTTATTTCATCTTCCAGTTCCATTCTCCTTTTCTGTCTAATTTGTTTATGTTTGAAATTCATATGTATCAGGACCCCACGCATGTAAGCTTTACTTGCATTTCAAACTGTTTCAATGGGAGTACCCTTATTCATATTAAAACTGAAAAATTCCTTCATGTGTTTTTTAAGTTCATCAACATTTTTTTTCATATCTAAATAAATTTTCATTTACTCTCCAAGACCTTCTTGGCCTCTTCCCTAACTCAATTTCTAACCACACCGGGCTATGGTCAGTTAGTATCCTGGAGAATATCTTCGTTTTCTTAGCTTTAGGAAGTAAATCCGGTGTTAACAAAAAAAAAATCAATCCTTGAAAAGGATTTATGTCTATCTGAGTAGAAAGAAAAGTCCATCTCATTTGGATGTTGTGTCCTCCAAACATCTTTTAATTTCAAGTCATCTTGTAAGTCAAAAAAAGCCTTTGGTAATGTCCTTTTATCTTAGATTTCAAAATGTAATAGAAGCAGATGGGGAAAATATAAGGGACATTATGACTAATATTTTAGCTGAATATATACACAAAGATAAACAGCAGATGGAATGGGAGATTGACCTAGCCTATAGAGTGAATTCAGCATATGCCAGAACACATAATGTACCCAGGGAGGTTCATATTAAATTCCTTAGGAAAACCACAAGAGATGAAATTCTGGGTGTACAAAGGGGGCAAACACTGACATACCACGACAGGGAGATAACCATTCTGAAGCAGATTCCCAAAAAAATTAGGGAAAAAAGAAAAAGCTATTCGCAATTGGCGAATAAATTATACCAGAAGGGGGTGTGGTTTAGATGGTTGATGCCTGAAGGTATGCTGATATTCTGGGAGGAGACAAGAATCAGAATCAACACACCCATAGAGGCACAGGCCTTTATGGAAAAAAATAAAGCGAACCTAGAAAAAACAGAAGACACTACAACGGTCATACAGGACACGGGAGGGGCCGGAGCTCTGCCAGCGGGGGGTGAAGGGGCAATACCAAGAAAGCTCAGATCACAAAAATAAATAAGAAAACCACAATGTTATAAACAGACCGAAAGTAATATTTAATTTATAACTAGACTATATATTATAACTATATAAACTGATTGAAAATTATTTTTTCTAGAATTAATATGCTGATTTTTTATGATTATGTATTAAGGTTTGATATTTTGATGTAACCCAGGAGTCTGGAGGGAGGGGGCGTCTGCCACACTTGCAACTGCCAAAATTTGTAACCATTCCACTTACCCTTTTCCGCATAAATGTTTTAAAAAAACAAATAAAACTTTTTGAAAAAAAAAAAAAAGCCTTTGGTAATTTGGTAGTGGGTTTAGTCGTTGTTCTCTTATCTATCCTTGGAGAGATCACTCCATTCCGGTCTCCCATAATTAAAATACTCTTAAAATTCCAATCTAAGATTTTTAAATGGAGCATCTTATAAAAACTTTCTTGTTGTTGGTTAGGTGCGTAAATTCCTACAACCAAAATAGCACCAAAGTCTGTATCAAGTTCAATTGCTATATATCTACCACTGTCATCTGCCTCTATAACCTTGGTTGGGAATCTTTTGTTTATATATATCACCACTCCATTTTTCTTTACCAAATTAGAGGCAGCATACAATGTTCCCAATTTTGAATTCACTAAGTACTTCTGGTCTTGCAGCCTAATATGAGTCTCTTGAAGACAAACAACATCATTATTAAATTGCTTCAAATAATAAAATATTTTTTTCCTTTTTTGTGGAGAGTTCAATCCATTCACATTCCAAGATAATAACTTAAACATCTTTGGGTCTGATCTGGAGCGTTGAAAGCATTTGCTGAAGATCTCTCTCCACAAGACTAATCTTCAGCCCTGCTCTTACTCCCATGGCTCCAATTTGCTTCTTAGCTTCTTTCTTGGCACATTGTGTTTGGGGGTTCCCCTGCTTGTGAAATTCTAGCATTTGTCTAGTCATGGATCTAGTAACACGTTGTTCCACAGGCTTAAGTAGCGGCATTTCAATGAGGGTCTTAGACGGTTCTTCTTCCAAGAAGGAGCTCAACAGAGATCCAGAGGGGTCCACTCGTGATCCACCTACAGCACCCTGAACTTCCTTCTCTTTTTGCGTCTGCTTTCTTTGTTCTTCTGACTCTTTTTCAAACAGCCTCTGCTCTAAGACATCCAAATCTGCTGGTGTTGGTGTAGATGTACGTGGGGGCGTTGCACTTTCCTTGAGTATTCCATAATAAAAGTCTCTGGCTTTATCTATTGTGTTCAAACGGTACCTTACCCCTTGATATCTGAATATAACACCAATTGGAACATCCCACCTATATTGTATCTCTCTCTTCTTCAACTCGGCTACCAAAAATCCAAAATCCCTTCTGAACTTTAACATCGCTGGTGGGAGCTCCTTAAAAACACCAATCATATTCCCATCTATTTGAAGGGCAGAGTAAAAGGACTTCTGCAAGATGTCATTTCTAAAATTTCTCTCAGTAAAGTATATCACAACATCTCTTGGTAGTTGCCTTTGCAATGCTATGCGTGAATTTACTCTGTAGGTTTTATCAATCTTAGCTGAAATCTCAGGGGGGTCATCCACTTTTAATAACGTAGCCAGGGCATCTGCACAAACTTTTCTTAAGTCCTCTCTAGGATTTTCTCTTAAGCCTCTGAGTCTGATAGCAAACTCCATAGATCTAAATTGTATCATAGTAATCTCATTATCCATCCTTTGCATATCCCCCTCCATTTCCACAAATTTCAAATCCGTTTCTTTCGTTTTGGTTTCCAGATCCACGACTAATTTCTCCACCTTGCTATTCACCTTGAGAACCACCTCTGACAATCCCGTCGCTATAGCTTGCATGTTTTTATCAATCTGGTCTGACCTTTTTATAGTGTCCTGGACCATTTGTTTAACCTCTTTAATTTCTTTGCCTATAAAGTCCTTCAAGTCCTGGAGGTTCATTGTAGCGGCTGAGGGAACCACCCCTTGTTCCGTTGGCATATTTAACAGAAAAAAGGAGGACACTTCTTCCCAATTTTCTCACAAAATACTCTTCCAAGTAGGTCAGGTTATATAAACTGACTTAGGAGTTGTTAATAATTATTTCAGCCGTTCCACCTTTACTGCTTTTCCGGCCCCGGCTGTCAGCAAACAATTAGCTTTCATTTTCTTTAGGTTTTCAACTATAAATTAACGCCATTTTGAATCCTTTGTTCTAAGCCCACGCCTTCCAAATTCAGCAATAGCGTTCTTTTAAAAAACTTTCAAACTTAAAACTTAAAATACTTGCAAATGTTTTCCTTCTTGGGTTGCTCGGAGTTGAAAGCTGTTCCCGATGTCTTGCTCCACTAAATCACTAGCGGAGGATCTCAAGAGACCGGAGCGTACAACAGCTGCAAAGGGGGGCTCTCCTTGCCCACACCCCAAAGGCTATAAATCCTTCTGGGGGGCTACACAAGTGGCTCTACCCGACAGCTGTATCTCTCCCCCCTAAATTCCTAAGGATTTAGGAGTGTCCAAGGCGTTAATGATCTTAAAAAAACACCTCTACAGTCTATTGATTCGACAAGCTCAGAAAAAGCCTGTCCGCGACGTTCGTGAAACAACCGGAAGCAATTTTTTTTCCTTGCACTTTTTAAAACTACGATCAATATTACAAACCACATTTCAAATTTCAGCTGTGATATTAATAATTGCTTTACCAGATGTATTTCATCCAAGAATTTAGTTTATATGTATTCTTCCACACCTCTGTGGCTATTACATAATCCCATAATATGTAAAAGTCCTATCATTTGGGCTTTGGATATGGTTTGATAGTAAACTGAACACAGCTGCATCATAGTCTTCTCCAAGTTAAATAACACAAAAGGAATGGTCATTTGAGTCATTTTAAACTGGCTATTGTGTATTTTTAAAGACATGCAGCATCTTGAACAGAATATTAAAAATAAGAACAAATCTCAAACTACAATGTTGTTTAAAGAGTACAACACTACTAAAAACTCTTACCTTCTGTTCTGTCCCCCAAGCGTCCAAATTATACTGATGCCGGCTTGGCCATCTGCCACGACTAATGAAGTAGATAAGCCACCCCTTGGCTAGGAGCCCAGAAACTTATCTCTATGAAAAACCAGACTTATGGAATTCATGGACTTCTTCAAACTTAAACTGATGTTTCCTGCAAAATTCCCCTCCCATCGCTCCAGCTATAAACTCTCTTGGAGGGGCCAATCAGTAGCCACCTGTGTCCTATTTCCTTCTGCGAGCCTGTTTCCACAGCTGCTGCCTTCTCCTATCAGCCCTCCGCATCCGTATGTCAGGGACAACCTCCCCCTGTTCTTCCTCACTGCTCCCTGGCTCAGACGCCATCTGGTGGCCAACAGGACTCTCTAGTCCCTGCTCTGACTCCGAACATCCCCCAGAGTCTTCCTCAGCCTCCAGGGTAGTCCCATAATGTTCATCGCTGTCAGATTCCACCAACAGCTCAGCCGGCCGCTGCTGGGACACAACACCTTCATAATGGATAAAGATACCCAGGACGCATATGTACCCGAGGAAAAGGGGAAAGTTTAATACTGCTCATGTGCAGCAGGCAGAATATAAATACATAGACAACCACTCACTAATAGTTAGATATAATCATAGTTTTCTATTACTTCTGTGCCAATATGTTAGCTTTTAAGTGCTGAAACAGAAACCACACTAGTGAGCATATGAAATTCACAAGGAAGTATTTTTTGCACCAATCAAGAGACCATTTTTTATTAATTGGATTTTTGTCACACACCATGAATAGTTACATAGTGAAGAAAGCCAAATATTGCTGGAAGAAATTGACAAAGGTCAAGTGATATTTATGTACCCTCTCTTAAAATGCTTAGCTTTCCTCCATTCAGTTCTGCTTAATTTAACTGCTACTTGCAAAATTAATTCTGTGTCAAGATTATTTCATCTTAAATACATATAAATTGCTAGAGGTACATTATATATTCATACAGAAAAATACAAGACTAGTTGATTTACACAATATTTATATGCTACAGTAACTTTAAGCATTTTGTAAAGACAAATGTAAGGGGTACAGGAAACTGTTACTTGTTCTATAATTGTTTGGTCCAATATATTTTAATGTAGTGGTTATGTTCTCCCTCTTTAACAGAACATAATACAACATACAATATATGCACAGTCATTCACTTGTGAACAAATGAATAAAAGATAACATTCAAGCTAACATCTGTGCACGCAAGTAGTTCACACAACCATACATAACTAAAGGCTATTTTACAGCTATACAGCATAATGGTCAACACCGCTGATCTAAAGTGATTACTATATATATACATATACATATACACACAGTCGTATTGAAAAACAGAAGAAACAAAAACTCCTGGGGTTGGTCAAAAATGCCATTCCTAGGCTGTACATAATGTATGATAAGAATATTTACAGCAACTTGAAAATGAAAGCAGCAACGAAGTTTATTGCCAAGACAACAAAAGGTTCAGTGAAATAAAATATTCACAGCTCTGAACAGAAAGATTAGTGATGTCAAGTAGAATGGGTTAAATTTGATTATTGTCAAACAACATGACAGCAAGTTGTCTGACCCAATGTACATAACAGTCCCTCCTTTGGGTCTCTCTGAATATCCAGAGATATTGTTTTTTCACATAGAGGTAGTTGTAGCACATTATTTTTCAAGTTCTTGTTCTTTATTCGTTCTAACACATTTGCTGCATCTGACATTTGGTCAGAAAATAATTTTATGCTGCCCAAAGATGAAACTGGATTTGTACTCCGAGAACTTATGCGCATTTTCCATATTGATTTCTCTTGCACCTTAACACTGGAAAATGAAATGATGTTTTGGGGATTAATTATGTACTTAGTGCTACTGTGAATCTGAGAACCTAAACAAATGCTCATCAACTTGAAGCTTTCAACCAGATCACCCGCACTTTTTGATGACAACTGTACAGAATTACCAGATCCTGCACATCGACGAGTGGAACCTGAATTGTTATTCATGCTTCCACTAGAGCTACTGGAAGGATTTCCACCCTCTTTATGATTATCACTAGGACTTGTTTTGCCAACCCCTGCATTTCCATTGCTTGGTTTGCCTTGTCCACTTCCATCTCCCTGATTGTCAGGAGGACCTTCACTACTATCTCTTCTATGCCAGGAGTAAGTAAATCCATTATCTTTATCTAGACATTGCCTGCTTTCTGAGTCATCATCACTTGTTTCTGAGCTACTGCAACTAGATCCATGGCCCTGACTTTTCCTTCTGTGGTAATGTTTATGCACAGTGCTGGGTGAAGCAATATTCATTTTTAGCCGACTAAGTTTTGGAGGCAAATTCTCATCTGTATCAAATTCATCATCAGATTCCCCTTCCTCAAAAATCTGATTAAGGACCGGGGCACTTTTCCGAGATGTAAGACGACTTGTAACAGAAGGCTTATGGCGCAGAACAACTTGACTTGACAGGGTTTTTTTATCTTCTTCATCCTCCTCTTCATCTTCTTGTACTCTAAACAAGCACTTCCGACTACTAGTTGTAGGTTTTAAATTTACTGAGGGAACAACTGAAAGTGTTGAACCAGCTAATTCAGGAATATCCTCTTTCTTGGCTGAAACATTAAGTGCCTTACTTCTGTGTCCATTAAGAACATTTTCAGCACTATGAGCAGGAGACTGAGGAACAGCTCCATGGGTCAAAGAAGAAGCTGTAAGGTCATCATCTAAATCTTGAGGAACATCAATTTTTGTTGGCCATGATTGCCTAGAATAACAATAAAATGGGGGAAATAGATTTGGTTAAAACTAAAAAGCAAAAGTAGCAAACTCTACTCCTTGATAATTGTTTCTCATTTTTCAATACAGTATATTACTGCTGCCAATAATATAAAAAGGTGAGAAATAATCAACATGTATTTAAAAATTAGTCATAATTTTTTACTTGTTAGCTTGGGTACAAACAATTGAACAATTAATTCTGTCTGGCTGCACTTTAAACTTCAGTTTCTTAAATCTTTTCAGGCCATTGCCAAGACTTGTCTGAAAATGAAGAGACAATTTGAGGCATCTTATGAGATAACATCAGCATATAAAGAAAAAAAATATGCTAAGTCCCAAACCAACCTTTGGATCCAACGTTTTCTTTTAATGACATTCATTGTTTAGTCTTTTTTTAGTAATTAAAGTGATACTAATTTGCTGATATATAGCCCAACTCATTAGTGCTTTTAAAATTTGAAATAAGTAATAACTGAAGAGGTAAGTCCAACAAATACTGTGGTACCTCCAGCATACTCTTTTATAATACTAGCTAGCATTGATTCCCATCCTGACCCTCTCAAAAGAACTGCTAGAGCCTATGTGCAAGTGGGACAGGTGACTGACATCCCAGCCAGGAGGCAGGCAAATTGAAGAGAGGAAATTAGACTCAGAGAGCCAACTGTTCACTTTCCCAAAGGAAAAATAGTGAGAACCACATTAAAAAAAACAGGTGAAAGAAAAGAAAAATAATAATTCCAACTGCAGTCATCCCAGTGGCTACTTTGAAAATATAAAATGTAGCTAACATCAAGTATTAGATTTAAACGTATAATTGGAGTAGTATCTAACTTGTTAGATTTTTTTATTTTTTATTTACTAAAGTAATATTTTTTGCTTCATATAGCAATAGCACTTAGACTTATATACCACCCCATAGTACTTTACAGCACTCTCTGGGCGGTTTACAATGTCAGGATATTGCCCCCAACAATCTGGGTCCTCATTTTACCAACCTTGGAAGGATGGAAGGCTGAGTCAACCTTGAGCCAGTCAGGATCGAAATCCAGGCTTTGGGCAGGGTTAGCATGCAATATTGCATTCTAACCACTGTGGCACCAGGGCTCTGTTTGATCCAGTGTTTTAAAGACAGTGGTGATTTCCGGAACTCGTTTGGGCTCTTTCTATATCACAAAATAAAATTAATTTTAGCCTCTATTATAATGGTTTTAAATAGTCTTCCTGAAGAGACTCTCTTAATTATACCTTCCAGTCATTTATTCTATTTGTACATTTAAATTAGTTTGATATTTTTAGACAGTTTATTTATTTATTTTGCTATCTCCTGCTTTTTCACACAAGCATTCTTCAAAAAACGCTGCAATAAGATTTAAGTGTTATTGTCTTTAACTGCTTTGTCTTTCTGTATCTCAAAGACACTATCTTATTTCGCATCCATATTACATTTAATGCCTCTATCATTAAATTTGAGCACCAGTATTTGTTAGCCTTGAAATTCATATAACGTCTCTCATCCTGCAATTCTTTCAGTTAAGGACACTGAATGGGAGCCCTTTACCTAAAAATCTACACATCTGATCTATATTCACTATGAGAAACAATGTATTATTATTGAAGGAGGACACAGACTTCTAAAGAGACTTATCATTTTCCATAGCCAACACCCTTTCAAATACGCACTGCTTATTTTTGAGAAGCTTTAGGTTTGTTATACAGATAATTAACAGAACAATAACAGAATAACAGAGTTGGAAGGGACCTTGGAGGTCTTCTAGTCAAACCCCCTGCTTAGGCAGGAAACCCTATCCACTTCAGACAAATGGTTGTCGAATCTCTTCTTAAAAACTTCCAGTTTTGTAGCATTCACAACTTCTGGAGGCAAGCTGTTCCACTGATTAATTGTTCTAACTGTCAGGAAGTTTCTCCTCAGTTCTAAGTTGCTTCTCTCCTTGATTAGTTTCCACCCATTGCTTCTTGTTCTGTCCTCAGGTGCCTTGGAGAATAGCTTGACTCCCTCTTCTTTGTAGCAGCCCCTGAGATATCGGAACACTGCTATCATGTCTCCCCTGGTCCTTCTTTTTATTAAGCTAGACATACCCAGTTCCTGCAGCCGTTCTTCATATGTTTTAGCCTCCAGTCCCTTAATCATCTTTGTTGCTCTTCTCTGCACTCTTTCTAGAGTCTCAACATCTTTTTTACACCGTGTCAACCAAAACTGGGTCCAGTATTCAAAGTGTGGTCTTATCAAGGCATTATAAAATGGTATTAACACTTCACGTGATCTTGATTCCATCCCTCTATTTATGCAGCCTAGAAGTGTTGGCTTTTTTAGCAGCTGCAGCACACTGCTGGCTCATATTTAAGTGATTGTCTACTAGGACTCCAAGACCTCTCTCACAGTTACTATTATTGAGCCAAGTACCACCTATACTATACCTGTGCATTTGGTTTTTCTTGCCTAAATGTAGAAGCTTACTTTTTTCAGCATTGAATTTTATTTTGTTAGATAATGCCCAATGTTCACGTCTGTCAAACTCCTTCTGTATCTGTGATGATCTGGGACCAGGCATGAAGGTCACACAGCCAGCTGACAGTTCAAACTATCCTTTAATGTTCCAAATTTCCCCCCAAACGCTCCCACATTCTTGGCAAGTCCCAGAGCAAAGTGCACGCGCACACACATGGCAGCCTTTGTCTGTGCCCAGTCTAGCAAAACAAAGGAACAGGGAAATGAGTCCACGACACAAGGAACAAATAAGGAGTCCACCAAGTAAGGAACAAAGTGCTAAGTCTACAAAGTCAGGAACACGGCACTGAGTTCACAAAGTAAGGAAGAAGTAAGCAGTCCTGCAAACTCCAAATGTCTGTACCGGCACACCAAACTCTACCAATTCAACGTTTGTTCCCGACAAATGCCCCTCCCCACAGAGTCTCCTTAAATCTCAGTCCCCAGGTGTGCCTTGTGAAGAGGGGCAGGGTGCTCTCCTCCCGAGTCGTCGGGTTGGCCTACGCTGTTCCCGCCTTCTCTCCACTTTCCATGCTTGGGGAGCAAGAGGGAGCGGTGCTTGCTCATCGCCTGAGCTCCGTCATTCCTCACGTCCACTGCTTGCCCTCTCTCAGTCAACTGGCCCCCGTTCCTCCCTGCTAACAAGCCATACCAATTCTGAGGGGCCCTGGGATGCCTCAGCCTGCTCCTCCTCACATTCTTCCAAAGGCAATGAAGCCGCCCCCTTGATCTCTGTCAGCTCCAGCTCCATCTTGTTGTCCTCTGCAGATTCAGGGTCCGACAGGGGCATGACAGTATCTTAAGCCTATCTTCTGGAGTGTTAGCTATTCCTGTCAGCTTAGTGTCATCTGCAAATTTGATGAGTTCCCCATCTATCCCCTCATCCAAATCATTGATGAAAATGTTGAAGAGTACTGGGCCTAAAACAGAGCCTTGGGGTACTCCACTGCATACTTCCCTCCATGTAGATGCAGTTCCAATGAGGACTATACATTGAGTGCAGTTGGTCTGCCAGTTATGAATCCATCTGTTGGTGATGCTGTCTAACCCACAGTTTTCTATCTTATTAAGTAGTAAGTTGTGGCCTACTTTATGAAATGTCTTACTGAACTCCAAGTATACTATGTCCACTGCATTTTGCTGGTCCACTAATTTTGTCACTTTGTCAAAGAATCCAATAAGATTTGTCTCGCATGATCTATTTTTGACAAACCCATGTTGGCTTTTGGTTATGAGTTTGTTTAGGTGTTCACTGATTCATTGCTTGGTTATCTTTTCAAGAATCTTCCCAGGTATTGAGGTCAGGGTGATAGGTCTGTAGTTTCCTGAATCTATTTGTTCCCATTTTTGAAGATGGGAACTACATCATCTCTTTTCCAGTCCTCTGGTACTTCCCTGGTGCTCCAGGATCTTTGAAAGATATAGTTCAGTGGTTCTAAGATCGCTCCTGACGGGTTTTTATTGGGTATTTTAATTATATTTAATTATCTAGGGGTTTTTAAATACTGTATTTTAATTGTTTTATTTATCAGCCGACCTCCTCCTTGTGTATGTCTCGGTATATGTCTCTGTTATATGTTTGTTTTGTCCACATATTTATTTCATATGTTTCATTGTATGCCACCCCGAGTCCTTCGGGAGAGGGTGCGGCTAAGAAATAAATATTTATTATTATTATTTATTATTATTACTTCTGCCAGTTCCATCTGGTCCTGGTGATTTCAACTTGTCTAGGATGAACAGGTGCTCTCTTACCATTTTCTTGCCTATTTTAACTTGTATTCCTAATCTGTTTTTTACAGTACTGTTTTTGATAGGCTGCACTCTTTTGTCTTTTTGTGTAAAGACAGTTGTAAAAAATGAGTTAAGTAGTTCTGCTTTCTCCCTGTTGCTTGTCACCTTCTTGCCACTTTCTCCCACTAATGGACAAATTGTTTCCTTGACTTTTTTCTTGTTTTTTACATGTTGAAAGAAGCTTTTTTTTTGTTATCACCAGCCATGCTGGTTTCTTCTGTTATTTTTCTTTTTCATTGGTATTGTGCTAATATGGGCTTTTATAATCTCACTTTTCAAAGTTTCCCAAGCTTTTTGGGTCATTTTCCCCTTGAGGATTCTTGCCACTTTCTCCCAGCAATGGACCAATTGTTTCCTTAACTTTTTTCTTGTTTTTGACATGTTGGAAGAAGCTTTTTTTTGTTACTTTTTTGCTTTTGTCGCAAGCCTTCCTTCATTGTGAGCCTTAACTTTCCTCACTTCATCTTTACAGGCTTGGGCTGTTTGCTGATATTCTGCCTTAGTTATTTTTCCCTCTTTCCACTTTTTATACTTGTCCTTTTTGTCTTTCAATTTGTCAGAGAGTTCTTTATGTAGCCATGCTGGTTTCTTTTGAGAGCTATTATTTTTCTTCTTCATTGGTATTGTGCTTGACTGGGCTTTTATAATCTCACTTTTCAAAATTTCCCAAGCTTCTTGAGTTGTTTTCCCCTTGAGGATTCTCATCCATGGAATTTTTCCCAAGCCCTGTCTAAGTTTATTGAAATCAGCTCTCTTAAAATCCAAGACTCTAGTTTGACTTTGTTCTACTACTTGTGCTTGCATAATGTTGAATTCCAATATTGCATGATCACTTGCCCCCAAGGTTCCTGTGGCTTCAACACCTTCTAGCATTTCCTCTCTGTTAGTGAGGATTAAGTCCAATATGGCTGATCCCCTTGTTCTCTACTTTTTGGAAAACAAACTTGTCTGCTAGATTTATCAGGAACCTGTATAATCCATTTCTGGCGGAACTACTTGCCCTTGATGTAGCAGAGATGTTGATCTCTGTTACAGTTTCTCCACAGTTACAAGCCTCCCCGGGAAAGGGGAGGCTTTGGAAATCAAACCTTTTGCTCTCCTGAGTAGCCAGACACTCTCAGACTGCTTCTTGAAGAAGTAGTAGTAACCAGGTGAGTCCCTGACTGGGGCGGGGCAACTATGCAAGTTCACTGTGGAAGAAGCAGCTGTTTATAATGGACAATAAAGGGTGCCACAGCTTCTTAGGCACTAGTGTCGGCCTCTATCTTGCATGTTTGCTATCTGCTGCCGTAGTAACGGGGAGGGTGAGGGCTCATGGTATTTGGTAGGGGAATTTGGTAGGGGAAACGTGCTGGTGGAGATATCTCAAGAAGGGAGTTTTGTTCACACCATCTTCTGCGCATGCTGATGGCTCGTGTTTGGGTTTGCTCAAGGCCAACTGTCTCTGCATACCAACTGAAGATGCGCCCCACATGACACCTTTGGGAGTTGGAGATTGGACATTGGGTTGGGGTAACTGGGGGGGAGGGATTTTGGTAAACGTTTGATATAAT
>NW_028113476.1:0-38949 GCF_964273705.1 Natrix helvetica
CCACGGAGGCCTGCAGAAAGTCGTCTTCTCTTAGCTGTTGCCCCTTCCAAAGCCAGGGACTCTAGTGGCCAGAGCCGGCGCTCAAGGAAGCCCTGCCTGCAGACGCATTGGCCAGGGGGCTAAGGCTGCCCTCCAGAGACCGAGGCGGGAACTGCACAGAAAGGGAGCCGCGCAGGTTGTGCCAGACGAGGTGACCCCGAGGACCCTTCTCTGGGGTTTTTTATATAGCGTTACGCATTTCCGGCCTTCGCTACAGGCAGCTGCAGCTCCACAGCCGAGGAGACGCGTCGTGCAAGGCGCGCCCCAGAAGGAAGGTAACGCGCGAAAGGCGGGGACTCTCAGTAATTCCTCCCTGATATTTCAGAGGCAGGGGGTGCTGGAGGCGCAACAGCAAAACGGCAGGACTTGGCTTGTTCTAAGAAATACACTCCCCTGCCCAAGGCTCCTGCCCGCGCTCCCCGCTTTGTCCGAGGGTCGCCGCCGGTCTCCGGGGCAGGCAGCAGTTCTAGCCTTCCTCTCTCCCGAGGCGCTCTCGAGCTCAGCACGGACTTCCTGGACAGACCGTCCTGTCGCCCCCACCCCCGCGGGCTGTAAAATGTGGGCGTTCTGACGTGAAAGGTGAGGATTGTTACGTCACCCGGCGCTGCCTCTGGCCCAGGGCTGCCTTCTGTGCTTGACGCTAAATTTCGGAGGAAACAGAGGTCTAGAACAGTTTCGTCTAAAGTTTTGTATTTTGCCAATACTGCGCCTTATCCGAGAGGATTTCAGTTTTTTTCAGCGGCACTGAGCAATTTCTATGTAATCGCGAGACATTTATCGCCTGGGCAGGAATTCCGCTCCCGATGGCTGCTAGGATGCCAGCAGGTGCGCTTTTCTTACCCTGCACCCGCAAGGGCGGGGGGTGGGTGGGGAAGGCCACTGCTACACAGTTGAAGCCTCACCCCTTTTCGCAATTTATTATTTATAATTTGTAATAATTATTTCTATGCCACTAACTTGGATGACTCCAAAAGACTTCTAATTAGAATGAAAACCTTCATTAGGGCATTGGAATAGTCTTTTTTTCCTATTTCAAACATATTTCTTGCACTCAAAATGATAATTTAAAAAAATGACTTCTGCTGTGACACGGTAAAGATAAACCTATTTAATCTGGCTTTAATAACCATGGAGCCATTTTAAGCAGGTGTATGTCATCCAGGGAATGAATTATATGTTACACATACAATTTATAGCCACTTCTGTTGGGGATCAGAAAGGGAATGTTCTTGCATTGTTGATTCTTGTGTTGGGCAGAAATTCTTGCATTAATAAGCTGGCTAAGTGTAAAAAAGAAGGACGAATCAAGATAAGTGTTAAATCTTCCAAGGTCTCTTTTGTGGTGACTGACACTGATCCTATAATTATTTTCCTCAAGGTTGGCTTCTTTGAGGTCAACAATGGTTATGCAGGGTTTTGTCTTCATTCAGAAAGAGGAAACCCACAGACCCAAATGTCACCTTTGTTATAAGATGGCAAAAATTGGGGAAAAAATCTCCCCCCCACCCCAGAACTTTGTTCTGTTTTCTGAAAAGTTACAAAAATGGAAAGACTTATTACTGATCCTCAAAATTCAGGCCATAGCTATATAGTCCCTATAGTCACGTGATATTAATTTGGGCCTACCTGCATTTATGATAATGTTCATTAAAATGTGCAAATATAAAGATAACAACTATTTTCTTATCTTGGTTATACAAACCAAGAAGAATATAAAAAGTAAAAATGAAGTGCAGAAAAAGAAAATAATGAAGAAAAAAGATAAAGAAATTACTTCTTCCTCCATTAAAGCAAATACAAAATTCAGTAACGTATCACCTTCTCTGATATTTCAACAGAAGATACCTTATTTAATCTATAAAGCCTTGTCATTCAATCTGATCAGCAAAAATCCATTAAGAGTTACTAGGTATAATAATATATATTTTAACCTTAACCCAAAAAGTCAGTTTTACATTCCTTTCCTTTTAATGCAGTAATTTATCACTTTCCTCAAAAAAGATGGAAATCCACCCCCCTTTCTTCCAATATTTTATTTATCTATTCACATACGTACTACTAAAAGGGTTGGTAACCTTTAATCAGATGAAATGAGGCATCATAAGGCAAAACATTTTCAACCAAGGTATTTGAAATAGGATATTACAGAATGCAATCAAAATCTGGGATCTATGACTCATGTGGAATTGTAATTTGTCAAATTCTATAAAATATGACAAAAACTTTATTGGAAAGCATTTTATTATTTCATACAAAATGCCATAAATCATTTCCTGCAGTCAACTCCTGAAGTTTGACTATACTATACAGTTCAATATGGGCTACCTTCAAGGCAGATACCTTTCTGAATATTTCTCTGAATTTTTAAGAACTTTTCCAGTGAAGGCAGTACATCAGAAGCCCTTGAAAGCATCATTTTCTATGTCTTCTCTTAGAAACTCCTTTACTAGTTTAACACCCCTCTTTTGTAAACATAATAAAGCTGTCCAAATCATTCTTCTGATGTATTACTTGTTGGTCCCTTTTAACTATTAAAATATCAACTGGTTTCATTTATAAATTTAGTGTAACATTGTTTTCCATTTCATTCTTGTAGCCTGACATTTTAAAATCCATTTTCAGATCCACATTCAAACCAGGATCACTCTGTTTTATCCAGTAAAATTTGTGTCCTCCATAAATTTCTTCTGAATTCATTTTTTTAAATAGCAGACATTCTTAACAGTAAATTTCCTAGTCCATTGTTTTGAAATATTAAATTTCAATTCTTCCAAAGTCAAATAAAATTCTGTATCTCCATTCTGTATCAAAAGATCTTTTCTTTTAGTTTTCTGTATCCCTCTAATCAACTTTCTAGGTCACCTCCTATCATTTCCCCCCCAAGATCCAACCAGGTCCATATTTCATTCATAACTTTTGGTTGATTGGCTAGTACCTGCCTATCTTTCTGTATCTGGAAGTCCCACAGGATCTTAGCTTTCTTATTCCCTGTGACTTTCTGTGGGATCTCCCATCTGGACTCAGGAAGAGCTAGCCCATATTCTGTGCAGATCTTGCTTTCTATGGGTCTGGTGCTTAATGCTTGTGTTGCTATGGTCAGTGCCTTAGTGCTGTCTTTAGTCCAGCCTTTTCTAGACACCAGTGGGATTCCCGTGTCTGCCACCTCAGCTATCTGCTGATGGTACATCTCATTTAGGGTCTTGTCTTGCCATGGCATTTTCTCTTGTTTAAGCTTCCTCCCATGTCTGCTGCTGCCTCAGGCATTCGCTCAGCAGCTCAGTTTGGGTGCATCTTATTGATGCATTCCTGGATGCTCTGGATTTTGTCTAGAATAGATACTTTGACACGCACCATGCCCCAACTGCCCTGTTTCCAGCTAGTATACAATCTTTAGGTGTTGAACCTGGAGTGGAAACCTCTGTACATTGTGAGGAGCTACCAGATCTCCACATCAGCAGCTTCAATTTCCTTCTTTGGCCAACTCACTATACTGACAGAGTAGTTGACGATTGGCAGGACATGCATATTGATGTTCTTCTCATTGAACTGGCTCTTAAAAACCTGCCACAACCTTGGTAATACTTGGATGTTGCTGTCTTCTTGCCTCATCATCATGCTTTCCATGTGACTGTGGAATACCAAAGAAATTGAAACTGATCTGTATATCTGCTATATGGCCCAGATAGTTCCACCCCATTAGTCTTTACTTTGCCTCTTTTGATCATCTGACCAACATTTCTCTACTTTGAATGACATCTCAATGTCCTGATTGTACATCCCTTTCAGATGCATCAGCAAGTTGGTGTCTCATTCACTCTTAACATACAAGTTGATGTCATCCACATATAGGAAGTGGCTGATGGAAGTTCCACTCTTGAACTTGTATCCATATCTAGTCCTTGTGATTATCTGGCTGAGGGGATTCAAGCCTATGCAGAACAGCAGCTTGGTATATTATTTATTTATTGAATTTAAATTGCCGCCTATTCGACCATGGTGACTCAAGGCAGTTTACAGAATATAAAATCACATTTAACATGATAAAAACTAGCAAAAAGAATAAAATAAATAAATATAGTACAATATAACAAAATCACTCCCCACCTCCCACTCCTGCCCAGGCGACAGCAGATCACACCAGCCATTTAATGGGCTCCATTTAGCTCTGGGTTCCCCAGGCCTGCTGGCAGAACCAGGTCTTCAGCACCTTCCGGAAGAGTATTAGAGTGGGGGTCATTCTAATTTTTGGGGGAATGATGATCCAGAGAGAGGGAGCCACCGTGGAGAAGGCCCTTCTTTTGGGTCCCACCAGTGTTTCTCCCTTGGGGATGGGACCCACAACATTCCCCGCCTCCCCACACTGAGGGGTTGGGTAGATGTGACTGGCAAGAAACGGCCCCTCAGATTACCTGGTCCCAAGCCATGAAGGGCTTTAAAGGTGACAACCAGCACCTTGAATTGCACCTGGAAGCAAGTCAGCAACCAATGCAGCTCCCACAGGAGAGGCAATACATGTGCACACTGGGGCCTGCACAAAACCATGCGGGCTGCTGCATTTTGCACCAACTAGAGCTGCTTCTAGATGCTCTTCAAGGGCAGCCTCATGTAGAGCGCGTTGCAACAATCAAGATGGGAAGTGACTAGAGCATAAGTGACTATGAGTAGGGACTGTCCAGGAAAGGGTATAACTGGCACACAACCTGCAGTTGCACAAAGGCCCTCCTGGCCATGACCACCACTTGCTCTTTGAGCAGGAATCGTGAGTCCAGGAAAACCCCTAGATTACGCACAATCTCTGTTTGGGGTAGTGCCACCCCATCCAATTCTCCCTGAGCCAACGAACCCCAAACCCAGAGCCACTCGGTCTTGCAAGGGTTTAGTTTTAACCAGTTGCTCCCCATACAACCATATGTAGCTCTCGATGGTCCCTTGTGTGAGCTCTCTTGAGCTGACTTCCAGTGTTGTCCTCCACAGTCACTCTGACTGTTTGTGTAGGGTCCTGTTGACTTTGTATAGCCCCAGGCATTCAAAGATCCATGCCTGTGGCAGTGAGTTGTAGGTTTTCTGAGATGGCAGTCTGGCTGATGCTGGGCTTCAAGTAGAAGAGGAAGTGGCAGCAGGCTTAGATTGTTCAAGTCCACCACTACAGAGTGCTGCTTCAACCATCACACACCCATACACCCTGGTGCTTGCCCACAGCACTCACCTCTCAGCCTGTAAATTTCACCTGCCAGCTGGCCTGTTTCTCTTGTCTCTTCCTCGTAGGAGTCGCATGAGTGCCTCATTTAACAACCAATGTGGTTCTGGGTTTAGGACAGCAACTATCACTGCCAGCATTTCAACTGTTAAGTGATGTGGTCATGTGACATCACACTTTATGACCATGTTGCTTAGCGACACATTGAGGAAATGACTAGGGCCTAGATATTGAGAGGTAACTTAGGGGAAAAAATAATTTATCTGAATTGATTTTTTTTCTTTGTCTTGCAAACAGTCCTTCAAAATCTGTCTTCCAGTCAAGAGCAAAAATTCATATCAAATGGGAAATGGAAGTTTTCCAGTAAGTTAGGATTATATTTTTTCACAAGATGGAATGTTTCATTTTTGATTTAGTACTAAGATATTATCTAGCCTTTTTGGTCAGGTTTATGTAGAGCCTGACAGAACTGCAATTTTGGTTATCTTCTCTGCTATGTTTAGTTTTTGATTTAGTTGTACTGAAATTCTTGTAGTTAAGCACCTAAGGAAGCATTACATTCTATTGATTCCTTTTAAATAGATGATAACTGGCATTTATAAATGACAATGCTCTCATATACACCTTTTCAAAAGCTGCATTGGCATGTCCTGATACTTTGATATTTATAATTTTGAAGAGCTAATTTTGTTGGAACCTATTATTGCCTTATTTATCTATTTAGATAAATACCAATGCTAGTATTATATGATATATATAATCTAGGACTTGAAATAATAAAGATATATTTCTAAAGTTATTTTAGAAAATTGGATGGGGGGGAATCCAAAACAAGGACTCAACAAAGTAACCGTACACAGCTTGGTGGTGAGGTTCATTTTAAATCTATTCTGTTGTTCCTGGAAAACATCAAAGTTGTTTTTCCTGGTAAAATGTCATAGCAACAGCAACTATTCTATTTTCTTGCCTATCGAGTATGTAAATGATACAGCAACGGGTCTGTCACTAACATTTGAAAAGTTCCTATTAATCAGAATTTATTATTAATATTCAAATTGTATTTCACAACATTAAAGACTCCAAAGCCTGGCACACCATACAATGTTAGTATTTAGAAGTGCCCAAATTATGTTTGATATTCTATTCCTGCATAATAAACTTACAGATCACGCTGTTTGTGGCCTTGAAACATAAGAGTGACTGATGATATTATGAATGTAATCCACAAAAGAAATCATTCATATGTTATAATTTTATATTATAAATTAATGCATACCTGGAAATAATGCACTCATAGCAGTTACAAAGACATATGGTATGTAATTTGAACATGTATCCAGGAGTCATCATTTTCCCCATTGGGTCAAATGCAGGCTGCTCCCCAGCCCTTTTCCATTGTATGTCTCTGTTTTTCTTATTATTATTAAATGGCAAAAATCTATAGGTACATATGTCAGTGTTCCAGATAGCATCCAAAATTAAATTAGAGTCCAAGGCAACGTGCTGCTTAAGGTTCCAATTTATTAAGAGAGCCATGCAGGTACATCTGGGGGAAAACCTGAATCTGAATTCAATGTAAAGTTCAAGATCTTGCCCCCATACCCACAAGTCCATCACATAGTCTAATGTTCCCCTGCCATGCTGGCAGTTCCACCCATCCAGTTCGGGTCAGGGGCAGAGCCACCAAGACAAAGGATGACCTTGGCAATCTAAAAGGAATTTTATTTGGTTACATCACATCCTACTCCTTACTATCCCCCTCCCATTCCCCCACTATAGAAACAGCATAGAAGTGTGGCAGGCCAAAGATCCAAAAGGAACATGGTTGTAGGCCTGACATCATATTTATTTTGTCCTATAGGAACAAGCAGTTTTCAGGGCCGGGGGAGAATATTAGCTGGAAAAATGACACGGGGAAAAGGATGACTACTTATAACTTGAACTAACTCTGTTTAGGGAACTGTGTGAAAATCTCAGAAAGGAGTCATATAGGAAGTAGAAAGAGAGACTGGTCACCCACCAAATGTGTTTGGGATCCCAGGTAGGCAGAGCAAGAACAAATTAAGAAAGAACTAGAATCAGCAAAGAAATTTAGCAACTATAAAAACGGTTTCTATTATGCTGAAAATACTGTAGGAAGAGAAAAGAACACTGCCAGTCAGTGTTCCAGGGTAAGAGCAATGTTGAATTAACATATCAATAATTAGGAGATGGAAAGGAGATAACAATATGACAAATGCTCATGTCAACAATATTGTTAAAAAATAATGGCTATGCTAACATAATAAGGGGCAAGATGGGGTCATTGTAATACTTAGTTAGATGGCCATATAAACCTGTTCAATAAATAAATAAATAAATAATCACATTGGTGAATCTAAAGGCCCACAACATAAAACCCATAAAATTTCCCACACCTTATGGCATAGTTATTCTAAACAGCCTGTTTAGGGTTACCCGGACCCTTCCAGTAAGGGGGAACCTGAGGTTCATCTTCAGTGCTCTGTTGAGAAATTTTCAATACACCTGGCAAATAAAATTGCTCAGATCCATTCTCAGTTGGAGACCCAAGCATGGTGCAGGGGCTTTACAGACTTTCTCAAGCCAGACAAGAGTGTAGATGATACTAAACTATTTAGTGTGTAAAAACTAAAAATAATTATGAAAATCTCCAAATGATCTTTCTAAATCGGAGGACCAACAAACTTTGAAATATAATTTAATTTAAATATGTGCAAAGTACATTGGGGCACCTCCCTGACCTCCCCATCTTCTTATATATATATGAAAAATGGCCAATATTGTAGTGCCCTTATATATATTTATGGTATTTCCATATCTAGAATAGTATGTATAGTACTTGTCAGCACAAGGATATAATAAAGCTTGAAAAATGCAGATGGGGACAATCAGTGAGAATGAATTGTATAGAGGTTTAATCAGTTTTCAGGTAGCGCTGCTTCTGGTCAGTGGAATTTCTTGAATGTCAGGCTTAGCAATAAAACAAAAATCTCTTGACTTACTACAGCTGAACTTGGCCCTTAGGCTAGAACTTGCAGAAATATCCAGACTGCACCTTGGCTATGTAACTATTTCAATTGTAAAGAAGAATTAATAAAACAGTTGATTGCCCTTTACCAGTATATGATTTACACTCTTTGCTTTTCTCTCTTGCTCTTTCCATGAATTAATATCTACATTACTTAGTCCTTGGTGGCCCTGAAGCTAATGGGTTATTCAATGTTTACCAAATTGCAATTTTTGCTTAACTATTTTTGTCTGTCTTTAACTCTTACAGATGACCAATTATTCTGGCCTTCCACTGCCTACCTTATATTTCTTTGAAAGGGATATCCCTTCAAAATTATAACAGGGACTCATGTAACATCTATATGGCTTCTAATTCCAACTGGAATTCTTCATGATTGCTGTTTCTATACTTCCAGGCAGACCTTTACCAATGTATCAGCATTCGTCATAGGTGAGCAACATTCAGTTAAAATGTTATTAGATGCCCCACTGGATTTAACCTCAGAATGAGAACAATAAATATTTCACTTCTGACCACCTTATTTATTAATCAATGTCAGAGATGGACTGATCCAAAGGTATATAAACTTTAATGCTGTATGTACTGTCTCATGTAATGCAGGTAAAATTATAGTAGTTTACAAGGTGGTTCCTAGATTAGAGGTCCTTATCTTGCATAAATAGGATACTTGTGATAAATTTGTTGTACTTAAAAGTATGTTGTCTAAAACATATCCCAACTGCCTAGCACTCTCTTTACTATTAGCAGAAATACAAAGGGCACTTACTCTTTGGGGGAGGGGGGATCTGGAAAGTCCTTAAGAATGTGGTTCTGTTCCAGGCCAGAGGTTAATATGTGCATGATCTGTTGGTGGGGCTTCTCGTATTTTTAAAAAATTTTATGTGGTCCATAATTGCTTTAATCTGGGCTGCCTGTCTTTGTGGGTTTTCATTGTTTTATCTGTTTTAGTGTTCTTTGTGGATTTTGTAGGCCCAGAGCCTTTTGGAGAAGGCTACTGTATCATTATAAATAAATTCAATTCAATTAAAAACAGGGAATGCTGCATGTGGCATCAGTATGATTAAGGCTCACAACCTATGAATAAAAGAAAAATAGATATGATTTCTATCTATGAAACTAGGAGAAATGAGAAGGTAGAATATATCTGAACATAGATTCATAGAGCTAGAAGGGACCTTGGAAGTCTTCTGATTCAACTCCCTGCTCAAGGCAAGAAGCCTCATACCATATTGGATAAAGGGTTGTCCAATCTTTCCTTGAAAACCTCCAGTAATGGAGCATTTTCAACTCCAGGAGGCAAGCTGTTCCATTGCTTAACAGTTCTTACTGTCAGAAAATTCTTCCTTATTTTCAGATTGTATTTCCCCTTGATGAGGTTCCACCCGTTGCTTCTTGTACTACCTTCAGGTGGTATGGAGAGTAAATAGATGCCATCTGCCCTGTGACAGCCCTTTAAACTGTTATCATATTTCCCCTCAGTTTTCTATTTGTTCAGCTAAACATACTTAGTTCTTTTAGCCCTTCTTCGTAGGATTTAGCCTCTAGGCCAGGGATGTCAAACTCAATTTCATTGAGGGCCGCATCAGGGAGGAGGGCTGGGGGAGGGGCATGCCCAGGGGTGTGTGGCCAAGGTGGGCATGGCCATGGGCGTGGCACGGGACTTGAGGGGGCACCTGTGGTGTCCAAGTGCTAAGGCAGGACTTCCCTGAGATCCTCCCTCACTCTCATTATACAGGTAATCCCCGAGTTATGAATGTGACAGGGCCTGCCAATTACATTTGTAACCTAAGGATTTGTTTGATTGAATCATGTTAAATGAACGTGATCACTCCCTGCTTTCTCAAATGCATTTGTTAATTGAATGTGCAGATCACTAAATGCACATGAGGTCTCAGAGTGGGGAAGAACATGCAGGGCCTAATGCTGCAAGCAGGCCATCCAAGGCTTCCCCCAATGCACTGAGATACTTCATGCTCCCCTGGGTCCCCACAATTGCTTTCCCTTCATCCTGCCCCGCCAGGTCTCCACACACCGAGCCTGCTTTGCTAGCATCCCAGATTCACTTACTCCTCCCCACCCCATTTTCCATGGATTACTTACTTTTTGAAGATCTCCAGAGCTCCACAACAGGCTGACCCACTGGCAGAGAAGCCAAAGTGTTTTATTCAGATGATTGCAAAGCTATAAGAACATGAAATCTAAGGAAAACATTTTCACCAGCTTCTAAGTAAAAGACTTCGGCTGGGGCCATGTGACCAGCAGGCCTAGGCCTGGACTGGGCCACAACATGGTTAGGATCTGGCCCGCGGGTCTTAAGTTTGATACCCCTGCCTAGAATAGCTTATTTTCGATCATTATTAGAAATCTTTGAAGTGGTGTGAGCAGAATTTATATTATCTAAAAATTCTGAATGGCCATTGTTTAATTAAATAAATATTTGACTGTACTATTTGGGCAGGAGACATTATCAGTGCCCTGAATTATCATTGGAAAGAGTTTTGGAAGATTTAAAAAAAAGGTTTATAAAATGTACAAGTAAAGAGTATTGATACTATTTGCTACAGGTAATTTGCAAGCTAGTTGGAATGAGGAGTTGGAAAATTTTATTTTAGTAAGTTAGTGAACTATCCTTTTACAGATATTAAATATGGATCTTTCATCTACCCTATTATTTGCTATAGTAAAAAAATCACTATAAGAATGCTGAAATACATAGTTCTCACCTGAGGGAATTAAGCATGAAGATGTTTCCCATCTTGTGCTATCTGGTTCACTTCCTTCCTCTGCGGCTGCTCTCAGTCAGTGTTGATAGGAGGAGAGATATCTAGCCCTCACCCACTGCTTTGTGGGGTTCCGTAGGGCTTAATACTCTCTCCGCTCCTGTTCAACATTTATATGAAGCCGCTGGGTGAGATCATCCGTCACCATGGAGAGGTATCACCAATATGCTGATGATACTCAGCTGTATGTCTCAGCCTATGGTAAGTAAAACGATGCCATAACCTCCCTCTCGCAGTGCCTGGAGGCTGTTAAGGGTTGAAACAATGGCAATCTGAGTGGCTCTGTTTGGGGTTTGTGGGCTCAGGGAGAATTGCCACCTATGGTCTTGGATGGGGTGGCACTACCCCAAACAAACCCTGTTCTAGGGGTTTTCTTGGACTCACGACTCCTGCTCAAAGAGCAAGTAGTGGTCATGGCCAGGAGGGCCTTTGTGCAGCTATGGGGTGTGTGCCAGTTACACCCTTTCCTGGATCAAAAGTCCCTACTCAGTAACTCATGCCCTAGTCACTTCCTATCTTGACTATTGCAATGTGCTCTATATGGGGCTGCCCTTGAAGAGCATCCGGAAACTCCAATTGGTGCAAAATGCAGCAGCCCACATGGTTTTGTGCAGACCCCGGTGCCGATTTGCTTCCAGGTGCAAGTCAATGTGCTGGTTGTCACCTTTAAAACCCTTCATGGCTTGGGACCAGGTTATCTGATGGACTGTCTCTTGCAGGTCACATCTATCTGACCCATCAGAGTGAGGAGGCAGGGAATGTTGCGGGACCCATTCCCTAGGGAGATACACCTGGTGGGACCCAGAAGGGCCTTCTCCGTGGTGGCCTTCTCCCTCTGGAACATCATCCCCCCAGAGATTAGAATGGCCCCCACTCTAGCACTCTTCCAGAAAGTGCTGAAGACCTGGTTCTACCAATGGGCCTGGGAAAAACAGAGTAGTTTGGAGAAAATATGTCTACAATCAATGGCATTCCCTTACAAGCTGCAGTGGTGTCAATATGTGATGACATATGTGTCATGATGTCATTTTGCAAGGAACGTGGAAGTAAATGCCAGTAAATAAATAATTTTCATCATAAAATAATGCCGTTGCTATGCTCCCCCCCAAAAAAATCTCTTTAGGCATGTCTATGGTTAAAGTCCTGCTAATGTCATTCTAGTCCACTAAGTATTTATAAATTACCTAGTCACTTAGGTGAGATGGGTGGTGTAGAATTTTGATAAATAAATAGTAAGTGTAACCAATAATACTATATTGTGTTTTTGAAAACAATAATCTTATCTACTTGTAATTATAATTTATCATATTACTTTATTTATTAATTATATTAAAAATAAATCATTTTATCAAGACAAATTAATTCTAGGCTATTTTGTTTAGTAAAGAAAGACTTTATTAATCATTAAACATATTCAGTTGCTTTTAAGTAACTTTATCCCTGAAGCCAACATATGGTTTGCTTCTTATCCCATTATGCAGTTATAGTCAGTAAGCTACAATGAGCATATGAGAAGTTTTAGAGTCTCCCAAATATCATTAAATGCCTACAGTTTGCTGGAAGGATATGAAATTCTTAACCTCTTAAAACTTTAACTGCTGTTAGTAGATTGTTGCAGTTTGATTCTGTTTGGTTTAACATACATACAAGACATCCACAATTCTACCTCTTATTTTTACATGCCAAGCAACTTTCATAATATGGTAATATATTTCAAAGATGCAATGCATAATTGAAAAGTATTTTTGGGACAACCATGACCTGCATGACTGAGAATCTCCATAGACAACCATTGACTATGTTATATTCATGATAATTGGCCCAATTCAAACCTCAGTCTATGATGACTACAACTTAGTACAGTAGTTATGAATTAGGTTTGTTATATCCAATTCTATGTCAGGAAAAGGGCTGCATTAATTGCAAATAGCACCAGAAATAAAATAAAATAAAGCTATGCCTTCAATCATTTTTTTTCCACTGGGCCCATTCCCACCAATATTGTTCCCAAATACTGTTGCTTCATCTATAAGCTTTTTTGCCTGTTACCTATTATATAGATTAAAAAACTATGGATTTTAACTTTATTGTAGATCCATAGAAATTAATGGGGATTTGGGTGACTCATGTTCCCTCTTCTATCTTTATGGTGTTTTCCTTAAATCTCTTCTGAAACTTATTTAAAGAAAGGAGCAGAGAGAATCAATTTTGAGGGCAGAACAAGAAAGAAGTATCCATTCCATCAGATTCCATGATATCAATATTGTGCAGACCCCAAGAGGTAATCTGCAGCAAACAAAAACTGATAAAATGACTGTAAAAAAGAGTACCCTAAAAACTATTACTGCAGTCATAGGGAACCTTTTCATGCAACTGCAGTGTTTTGAAAACAAGATTCTCATAAGTGAGACCATAAGAAATGATTTTACAGATAGGGTATTTTGTCGCTCAGGTTGAATTGTGGGGTCCTTGGTATTCTGCCCTCAAAATTGCTCTCTAAGCTTGTGGTACCACCAAGTTCAGAAAACACAAGATTCCACAGACAAATGTTTGCTACTCTCTTGCATTTGAGTAATAAAGCTTGGTTGTCTTCATTGTAGCTTATGCATGTTTGGGACTGATTGCTATTTGAATAGGAAACAATCAAGAAGTCCTGGGTTTGAAAGCTCTGCTGGGAAGTCAAAAACCATCCCGGCAGAAGGGAAGAGTCGGCTATCTTCTAATGAGGTAATAAAACCAAATCCTGCATGGATGTTTTCAATAAAGTCCTCAGACTTCAAATTCAGTTTGGAGACTTTTCCTACTTCGGCAACTATATTCAGCAAACATCACAGAAAAATAAATAAAGGTAGCCCATGTTCATAAGTGTTCATAAGAGGTATCTGATTACTAACATTGTCTATTGTGCAAGGACTTTGGTAGTTTGCACTGATATCCCAAACAACACTTTACAAAAAGGCTTTGTATACCTGAATCAGATTGATTCCTCTTCATATAGAAATTATTCTGCTTGTAAATTCTGAGTGGTTTCAAACAAGCTGCCAGGAAATGTGTCTTGTGCAAACCTCAGGTGGGATCATGAGTTTATGATTCACTGTATTGCATGAATCCAGGCAGATGGATTGAGCAAACCATAAGTAGCGTGCAGTATGAAATGACTCATATTGATCCATATTTCCCCAGGTGATCAGTTAAGTAGCTGTTCTATGTTGATAAAGTAGCCAGTATTCATAAAAACAATGAATTTAAGGATTTGCTTGGTAGTTTTAACAGAACAATCAGAAATAGGAATGTTGAATTGGCACGAGCCACTGAACTACTCACTGTAAGATTTAAATGCCATAGGTTCACACTATATATCTTGCATATGAAATAGTATTTTACCAGGCAATTTAAATGTAGATTTTACTACTGTTGTATTTATTTAACTATATAAATATTTAAAAGCGCTATTGATTGTTAAATAGGAATTCTTGGTTATAAGCACAACAATAAAGTTTGGAAATAAGTAATATAAAATGATGTTATATTGGAAAAGATATTGTAAAGGCATAATCACTTATCATCTATATATTATGTAGTTTGTACTTTACAGCATTTTTATTTAATATAAAAAGGAAATTACTAGTCAAAAGTCCTTCATTTTGGTTAACTGTGGCTCTCCATCAATGAAATAAAAAGTACTTTCTTCTAGTAAATTTTAAATCACGCTGAGATTCCAGGGGCACGATGGCTCAGCGGTTAAAGATGCTGGAGCTAATCAGCTTTACCTTTACAATGAGATTATTAACGTTACATTTAAGAAATTTTCGAGAGGAAGGGCTTTCAGTGACTGTTCTGAATTCTCCTTTAGAGGACATAAAATCGGCAAAAAAAAAATTAGATAAAGCAAGTATCTAGAAAGATAGACTTCAATATTTCATAGCAGCAAGCTATTAACTGAGCTTCAAGAACTAATATCGGAAAATATGAAAAAATTAACTTTGAAATTTAAGGAATAATGATTTCATAGCAGAAACAGAAAATAAAAAAAAACCCTTCATTATACAGTCTTCAAATTACCACCTGGAAAGAGAGCAGATGAACATGTAGATTTCTTCTATTATTTCAAATTTCCAAAATATTGGTGAAATCTGCTTTGTTTATTCGGTCCTTCAAGGTGCAGTAAAATCATCAGTCAAACATGTAGTAATGTCTGCAAAAATGAAGAATATATTAAAACATTTATTAAAGAACCTACAACATAGGCCACTATACATTTATTGGTTAAAAAGATTCTACAATGCATGGAAGGCTGAAATAGAAGCCACACAAGATTTAAAGCTGATCAGCTTGCTTTCCTATACCACCTCTTATGTCCAGCTTCTCCCTCTACAAGCATATGGAAAGGGCTGTCAGGGAAGTGGTATAAGGCAAATGATACCTAAACCTGTTGCCCAGCTGGCACATCACTTTGCAGACTTTCAAACTATCACCAAGGTTGCAAACTGAGGACATCAAAAACAATTGTACACCTCCATGGAGAAAATGCCAGATATTTTCTCTCTTCTATAATGTCTTCACAAAAATAAGGTTTGTCCTTCTGCTGGCAGTCCTAAAGGTCAGATTTCAAAACATCTTTTATAATAAATGAAATTATCCTCATGGATTAGGAATAATAGAAAATGCTATTTTATTCATATGACTTACTGTGAGGCTAGGAGAGCCAATGCTTGCATTTTTTGCAGAGACAATATAGCTGAAATTGGCAGCTAAATGTGATATAAAGATTGTCAAAATTCTCTCTGGAAGAAAGACAGATCTGAAGTTGTCCATATGTATTTTAGACAGCATTTTTGTGAGCAGACAGTAGAAACATTCATTTTGCAGCCACTGAACAGTCCCATCATACTCTTAGTTTAAATGTAGCCTTTCAGGATTAAAGGTTTGACAAAACTTTATCTTTTTATTTTTAAAAATTTGGAATTTTATCTTTAAGATTGAAAAACCTTCAGAACCACAAGTCTACCAGTTGCTAGATGGGATTCTTCATCCCATCAGTCTAAAAAGAAAGAACATCAGCTTTGTAAGATCTTTATATTTTTAAATTTCTTCTAATATATAGCAAAAAGGTTCTATCAAGAGTTGTTCCTGGGAAGCTTCATTCATTGCTAAGGCTTGTGAAACTAACTTAAAGACAAACAAGAAAAACAAGAAACAAGAAAAAAAAGTTTGCCTCTGCCTCCCAGCATCCTTTTAGTATTCATCTGGCTAGTGTCCTTGCAGCAAATAGCAAACAGCCTGGTCAGCTTCAGCGCGTTATCAGAGCCCCAGCATGTGGCTTGTCAGGGCTCCGCTCCATTATGCCCACCAGTGGTCAACTGAGCTGAGCTGCTCCCACCGCTGGGGAACACTGGAGCCTTCACTGCTGATCAGCTGTTGGCAGTTGGATTGGCCTCCCGGAATACTGCCGATCAGCTGCTCTAGGTGACAGTGATCAACCTCGTCATTCACCGCCACTGTTCACCGTTCACCACTGCCACATTTGGTGGTGGTGATTGGTGGCGGCAGCAATCCCTGCCGCCTAAAACAGTTTAATAGTATAATGGATTAGTTTTTGATATCTAAATAAAGAGTTATTATTTTGGTAATGTTTAGTAGTTTTTAATTCTTTTCTGCATGTTTAATTGTTGATAGAGGGAGGAGGGGAAGTTAGATTAAATGAAAAGGAAGATTATATACCTCAATTATTAGGCATTTTTGTTTATTTTTATTGGATATTTGCTGATTTCTAAGGAGAACAGAAGATTTAGATATTTTTATAGAAATTAGGGGGAGGTATGGAATGAAGAGGTATTTGACTGTGTTTTGAGAGGCACTGATAAATTATTAATGTTGAATATCTGTTGGGTGTAAAATGTAAATTTTTAAAAGTGGGTTCTGCACTTTCTAATTTTTTCTTTTATGAATTATTTTTGTATTGCTTTTATATTTGTCTTGTCTGTTTAATATAATCCATAATAAAATTATATTGAGAAAATGGTACTTTATGCTACCTTTTAGAGAGACCTCATTACACTTCCCCATTTGAATTTTCCAGGTTGATCACAGCAATTTTGTAAATTCTGACAAAAATCTCATTACATATAATGTCACAAAATTCCGTGCAATAACACATAGAGCCTGACATGAGATACAACAAGGCAACTTTTGTGAATTTAATTTTGTCATATCAGTCTTGGAGCATTTTAGATTTTAAATGTTTTTGTTTATGTAGATTGACTACACTGGTCAATTCTCTAACAAATGACTTACTGTACAGACTTACAAACAACACAATTGCTTAGTCATTATGCATTCTATCTTGCTTGCTTTGGCTATAATTTATTTCTCTTTCTACTCTTCCTTCTCTGTAGACTAAATAGTGGATTAGAAAAATTAATGTGGCTTGTGATTCTGAATATCTGAATGAATTCATTTACAGTTGATCATTGAAAATTGTACAAATTCTCAGTTACAAGAGGGTAATATGTATAATATGTGTATGTATTTGAAGGGTTTATTATAAAATTCTTCATTTTTCTTATGTATTCTGATGAAATCCATATTCAGAAATGTATACACAATTGCCTTAGGACTATATCATTTCAGATGGCAGACAGAATTGTATACCTCCCTAGATCTTTTTAGAAAATCCATACAAATAAAGATATATTCTAGGCTGTTTCTAGGTACATTACATACAACAACATATCACTTGATGATCATCACAACTGAATGTGTATTGTTATTTTAAAATGATTGAATCTGATGGAGGCCATAAATGTTCTCGCTAATATGTTCACCAACATGACTATTTATCAGATGTTGACAAGCACTTTGCATTAATTCAGGGCTAGAATCTTCGTGATTGACTTCCTTGCAGGGAAGTACAGATTTTAGTAAAGTCTACAGCTGATGTGATGGAGGTCTTGAAGTGTGGTGACTTCAACTTCAGTGTTCTATATCGCATCTGTGCTATGGCTGGGCCACCTTCCTCTGATTCTTGGGGGCAAAGTGTGCTCTCCCAAGATTTACTTATTTTAAAATGTCATCCATTTTCCTACTTTAAATGCATGAGGGAATTTTACGCTATGATCTCGGAGTGGTGTTGGAAAGTATGCAGATATAATTAATATTTTAATAATAAAATATGTAACATTTATTTATTCAACATCACTTTGTAAGGCTAATATACATTAAAGATAATTTAGAAATCTTTTAATAAAGCAAAGTTCCTAGGTTTCAGATACTGACATGAAAGTTCAAAATCTGGAGTGACAAACACAGCAAAGGGGTTTTGGTGTAAGACAAAGAAATGAATGCCATCCATTTTATATTTTTGTATCAAAATACAACTGGCAATAGTCCTCAGATAGCTTAGCAAATTATATTGGCGGCTATTCCAGACAAACATGAAAACATTAAGAAGAAAAAAGGAAACTAGCTGCTACCACATGATGCAATTCCTAGAAGAGTAACATGCTCACACTCATAACAGAGACAGCATCACCAGCAAAATTAACAGTTTACCTGTGATGTGTGTCTCTGTGTCTGCCAGCTGTAAAAATGTTTGGATTCATGTGAGCAGTAGTAAATTGATATCAGCTTCTGAATTGGATTTTTTAAACAAATACTTCGGAAGGGAAACTCCAGGGAAGCATAAAATAGCTATGATACGTCTAATAGTTATGCTTCCCATCTAGAGATTTTAGTTTCTATTTTCACTATATTGTTGATCCAAGAAATCTGTTTTTTTACTGTTTACATAAACATTTACCTAAAGTCAAATAAACTTACAGTCATATAAACAATTTGTGCTGATGTAAGACCAAGTTCATAATCTTAGGATGGATGTGTATGTTGGGAGGATAAATGTGAACATTATGGAATAACAATTGTTCCTTATGTTCTATTTAAGATGTATATTCCTCTATATATAAACAGTTTATTTTTATATAATACTCTAATTTCCTGAAAGATATAAAGCAGTTTCTATTTAAATTAATATTTCTCTTGTACAGACATCATAATTTACAATGTCTATTTATTTAGAAATACATTCTAGGCTATTTAAAATGGCTGAGTTTTTGTATGTAGAATTTCAGCTAAAATTGCATCTCTTCTAACTGAAGAGAAAAACTTACTTAATTCAAAGGCAATCAAATTTATTTAAAGCATATATATACATGTACATAAGACAATGAGGATGCAGGATCTCTAGTTAGTTCCTCAGCATAATTATAATCAATGCTCCCAGGAACAGAGAAATGCATGTTGCAATCAAGTACAGTTGTTGCTACTGTGTCTTTGATCTGTCTCATGAGACTTTTGTAAATGCAAAGGCCATTTCATCAGCTCTCTCTTAGTAAAGAACTTTTAAACAACGTTATCCATTTCCTGCAACGTCATGTGTATGTTTGTATATGCCCAACACAATATACACAATTCTTTTGAGAATACAGTTAGTTGTGTGACTCCCATAAACAGAAGAAAAAGATGGATAAATTTGTATCTAACACTGCTAGTTCTTCTGGTTTTTTAAAATTATACACAGGAAAATGCATTCTTAAATGAAAATGTTTGCATTGTACATAATGCTTCATCTTGATGAAATGACAAAAAGGAAATTTATCATCAGAGTGGAATAGTTTTCAAAGTGGCCTTACATGTTCCTCTGATACCACTTTAAGCAGAACGGGCTGAATCATTTAAACAATCCATGACAATCCACACATCAGCCCATTTCCAGATAAGCCAACCCTCGCACTGTTGGTATTTTGGTTAAAAATGTGAAAGTCAGCTTATCTGCAGATGGATTATCTCTGAGTATATAGAGAATATATGGGTATTTGAAAAAGTATTATTGTATATACTTGGAGTTAAGCCCATATGTAGATAAGCTGAACTCATCATCTAAAATTCTATAGACTTATCTGCAAGTATATATATTAATTATATCTTGCCACTCAACCACAAAAAAACATGTTCTTTGTTCTTCATTCTTTTCCAGGGGTACAGTACACATGTCTTCTGCTATTTTATCTTCTGGAGTGCCTCTGAAACCTGGGGGCTTACGAGGATCCACATGTAGTGGGGGTCTGCACAATTGTGATATGACCTGAGCCCAACATCACCTCTGCATTCTGGACAGCAACTAAGGCCTCCGTTGATTTGTCATCAAAAACAGAAACAATCCCAAATTCCCTTTGGAAGTGAGCAAACCATCAGCACCTGGGATAAACTGATTGAATAGGACATTCCTCTATTAGAGGAGTCTGCTCTCCCAAAACACCAACTCTCTCCTACTTTTATCTATCACATCCTCATGTCAAAAGGCTCCACCACGTAACACAATCATGGAGAAAATCTATCTAAATAAGTCCAACAATCTACTGACATACTAAGAGAGGAGCAGTTTTGCTCCCAACACTATCTCCCAACAGTGGCACTTATTGCCACTATAGCTGAATCCAGCTAGTTTGCTCCTGGCCATCCTCTTCTTTTTCTTTACATTTTTCTCAGGATCAGAGCCTTTTCTAGGGATCTAAGTCTTTTTACAATGTGTCTGAAGTAAGATAATTTGAGCCTGACCATTTGTACCTTGACTAAGAATCTGCATTAATTTGTTAAATAATTATAATGTACTTGCTAAGAATCAATATGAATTCGAGAGCACATAATCAACCAATTATTGGTATTATTGATTCTTATCTATCTTATGTTATTAAATTTTATCTTGGCATTTAAATTATTGATTATATATTGCTGCTGCTTTTTTGTTGTTGTTGTTTGACAAATTACTGTGAATCCATAGGTAAAGATAAAAGTTTCCCTTGTTCAACTCTAGGGGTGGTGCTTATCTCCGTTTCTTGGTTGAGGGAGCCAGCATTGTCTGAAGACCTTCTATGCCACATGGCCAGCATGACTATATGCCAAAGGCGCATGGAACCCTGTTACCTTCCCACTAAAGTGATACCTATTTATCTACTCACATTTGCATGCTTTCGAACTCCTAGTGAAAGTGATTATTGCTTTTGAACAAGCCTATTATTGATCACCATGATGGCCAATGTTGCAGGTATCCAGTTTCTTCTTAACCTATGTATCACATTGGCTGTCCTGTAGGTTCGACATTATTTATGGCATTTGGGCCACCTGGTTACAGCCTACATATTTCAATTATTTCAGATAAGCAGGGAAGTGTTTTTGCTATTACTGCTCTTTATACATGTGTGAGGAACAGAGATTGTGAAGAAATACTAAAACAGACTATTTAATTCTGCTCTTCTGAGGATTCATCTCTAACCTACTCTACTTTCTTATCAGATGTTCTACAGTTAAACTACCTTTATTTCAGTTACTGTGAAAGCAAATGGAATGGAGATTTATGTTGTGAAATGTTTGCTGGTGAAGAAATTGGGCTATTTCCACCAAAAGTTATTTTGGGACCAAATTCTCTGTAGGTATACAAATACAAATATGTGAATGTGTAAATGATATTAAAGCACAATTCAAGGCTAGTAGTCTGCTGCTAGTTCTTTTGAAAATTTTTTTATCCTGAAACCTCTTTGTTGCAGATGTATTAATTTAAGCAATTTAAAATGGAATACTATTTTTGTTTGAACATTTAGATATTTCATAGAATTAGAAGGATAATTTCAATTCAATCTAGTAAATGTAAGTTGAGTGATAGAGAGTTAAAACAATACTTTTCTTGAGGAAACTCAAGCAAAGCTCATTCAAAAATCTGGCAAGAAAAGTTCAACAAATATGGAAAATATTGCAGGACAAATAAGGAAAGATGGTCACAAATGAGACATTCCATTCAGTCATAAAACAGGTCAGTCACATAATTTCACGGTCTTTTTTGGAGCAGTTGTTAAGTGACTTCAGTGGTCGTTAAGTGAACCAATGCTTTGCACTGGGTGCAATTTTTGCTGAAAAACAGGAATAAATGCTGGCTTTTGGCAAAACCATCATAAAAAGCAGATGTGACAGTGGGACCCTGCAAATGGCTGCGAACGCAGCTCAGTTGCTGAGTGCTGTTTGGTCACATGATTACAGGGAGCGGGGGACTATTGGAACTTAGAACCTCAGTCATAAGTAGACCCAGGTAGGTCCATTGCAAGTCAAAGACTGCCTGTATTTCAAAAGCAAACATTTAATCAGTCAGGATTTTCTTGTGTCATGTTAATAGGGAGGGGTGGATTAATCTGTTCAATTTGATTTTGCCTGGTTTCTCATTTTTTCAAACTTAGCGCCACAGTCTCGTGTTTAATTCAACTATCCTTTTTCATAGTTCATATGTAAAGGTTCTCATACACATTTACATAATACTATATTTTTCCTAATGAACACACTTACACATTGTGCTTTCCTTTCATAATGCACTTTTGTACTGTTTTCACTGATATAAACAGTTTCCACACATTTTGAAATATTACTTCATTCTGTTTTGGAAAATGCAAATACATTTTCCCATTTGATTAATGTGTATGAAAAAGTTGCAGAATTAAGAAATAAATGCAAGTAATATAGCCCTGTTATATAAATATTTCACCGATATGGCACAATTTTCAGCTGCTCAGGTTTTTTTCTCATCGTTAGGAATGGAATCTTGTTCATATTCCTTTATCACTATATAGAAAAGAATAGTGCAAATACTATTCCCATAAAATAATTCAAATGTTTTAGTGAGAGATTATTATAGCAAGAGGCAGATAGAATGCATTTTTGCCTGGTGCAAACTATGTAAACCATTAAAAACATATTTGGTTGGAAAGTATGTCTCGACATCATTCATCTTTGAATAATAAAAGACACAGTCTCCAAATAAAATATTAGGAAATTGTATGATTTAAATGGAATCACTTCCAAGGAAGGCGAGCAAAGTTAAATCGATGAAACATTTATATCTAATAGATATGTTACTCCTTGAAACATAAATGGCTTCCTTTCCTTAGGGACCGTTCATCATAGAAATTTGCTAAATGAGTATGTAACTCTGATACAGAAGGCTAGTTTTCAGTTGATGCAGAGATATAATGCAGACTCATTGACCAACCTGAAGAGCTGGCCATTTAGGCAAGCTGTTCTTTGAAAACTCAGTTCTCTTTATCCGCAGGCTGGTTTTGCAAGAGTTAAATCAACGTCCCAGCAACCCAGTGAGTGCATCTATCCAGCAATGCTCTGCTGCCCAGCAGCTTCCTTCTTCCTTTTCAGGATTGCACTGAAATTGCCCAAACAAGCAGAACCAAGCAGACTGCAAAGGTCACACCTGGCGTGTGGCCAGCTTGCTCTCCGGCTCCAAAACTGTACCCCCAATTGCCAGGTTCAGGGCAGCCTATGTTTTCCCTCTTTTGTTTCCCTTTTCTTCCCCCAGCTGTTCCATTCATAGGCCCAAGCTCAGCAATCTGCCCTTCCCAGAAAAAGAGCCCCTTATTAAGCTGAGCTAACTCAAAGGGCCACCACAGCACGTGCCACTCCTTATCGGCACCATCTCAAGATCCTATTCCATGGTGCTTAGGCAACAAAAAAAGTAAATGGTTTTAACTCCCATTGGCTCCCCTACAGCAATTCAAACAAAAGTGCAAAGCAACAAAGACATTTTCCACCATGGCAGGTGTTGGTGTCAAATTCTGCCTGAAGCAAACAGGCGCAAGAAAAAGAAAGACGAAAGAAAGAGGAAGAAAAAGAGAGAGAGAAAGAAAATAAGGAAGGGAGAGGGTTTTCTAACAAAGCTTAGACCTTCAGGCCCAGAGGGCTACGAATAATATTCTTCCTAGTACTCCTTAGCGAACCAGACATAAACAAGAACCATTTGATCTCAGAACAAACCCAGTGGAAAAGCAAGAGACCAATCAAAATTAAATGACAGCTATTTCAGCTTCATGCAAGCAACAGAAGGAATCTAGTTAGTAAATTGAGAATGACGCCATGTGAGCAAACTCTTACCTTTCTCAATTACCGTAACGAGATCATTACATATTTTAATCTAAAGGGAAAGAACACAAATGTATGTAAATATGGGAATAGTGCAGCTGCTGCTCTGATGACAGTCTTATACATACATTATTACAGAGTTATTAGAGGAGGACACATTGGAAATAAACCTAATGAGCATCAGCAATATTATGAAATAAGATGCAGATAGTAATAATTCTACAATGCTGTTTTTGCTTACTTGAATACATTGTCTAACATAATTTATTAAAAGCTTGAAAATTGTACCTGGAGTTATCAGGCAGATAGAGTAGAATATTTGTATATTCAGCTTTATTACAATCTTCCCCCAAAACTCAGAGTAATGTTTTTCTTTATACAAGTTGTGAACTTGTAAATAAATATTTAGAATAAATGGATATCGCCCAATTAAACAAACAAATCCCTCCTTACTGTTTTGTTTTTACAGAATGGTGGAAGTTTGTATTTTTGACAAATATGATAGAATATTGTTGTACTTGTTATATTTTCCCATCCCAATTTTTAAAGGTTTTACAGGTGGTCCTCGAGTTACGAATGTAATGGAGTCTGCCCATTCCATTAGTAACTCGAGGATTCGTGGGAGTAAATCTCATACCGTGAACATGATCGCTTCCTTTTGCTCACGCATTCTGTAATCAAATGCATGACTCATTAAGTGCACAAGGTGTCTTGGGGTGGGAAAGGCCATGAGGAGGGAGGGGGCTAGTGATGGAACAGGCCACCTGCTTCAGACCATTCAAGGCCTCCCCGACCCACAGATACCTCATTCTCCATCTCTGGGGTCCCCACAATTGTTCCCCTCTATTCTGCCACGCCAGGTCACTTACCTGATGAAGTTCTTGTCTCCTCTCCAGCTTGTTTCTTTGCCTGCTCTCTCCTTTTTCATCGCCAAAACCTTCCTCAAGCAGTTTGGCGGCAAGAAAGGAGGCATGGAAGGGCACACATGCCCTTCTGGGCCTTTCTTACTGCTGAAGCACTTGAGGACAACGTTGGTGATGAAAAATGAGGCCCAGAAGGAGTGCCTGTGAAGACCTGGAGGGAGGGGGTGAATAGGCAGGGCGAATGTTGCAGAGCCTCTGCAGTTATTCATAAAGGTGAACAACTGCCGTGGTGCTGCAGTATTACTAATTTCAGGATTTGTTCGTAAACCCTAGGGAGTGCTTATCGCGTAACTTCGAACGTTCACTAAGGGAACGTTTGTAGCCCTGGGATTACCTATATAAACTAGGTTTTATACTAAACAATTAATTCAGAAAGAAGTGTTTCTTTACCACTTGATTTTTGAACATGCCCCATGACATACAATAACTTTTAGGATTCTGAATTTTGATGAGCTAGCAAATCATTCAAGGGACGTAGCTTGGCCCTCTGATAATCTTATGATATGGGAAGTTATATAGAGAGTTTAGAAGATTAATAAAATACATAATGTAGCACACAATCACATTCCCCATACTTTTTATTTCTCTAGCTCATCATTTTCAATCTTTTGGATTATTAGCAAATCTACTCTTCAGAGCACAGATGGCAAAACATTACAGTGTATCAAAATGATTACTCTTTTGCTCATGATGTTATAAATATGATGTTATAAAGATATCAAGGCAGGAGTGAGACATCTTTAACTCTCAAAGGAATGAAGTATGAGGGGAACTGGTTGATATCCTTTTGTAATTTAATAATCCTAATATATTGACTGAAGAACCATTTGGCAAATCAAATGGCCATCAACTCAAAGCCCATCAACAACAGTACAGAAGATCTAAAATTTCCCCCCCTTTTTTGCCAATTTTGTCCTGGTCTCTTTGCAAACCCTCCACTGGTGGAGGATAGTTAATAACCAGGTTCTCATCTACACAGTAGGAATTAATGGCTCCCATAGTTCTTCTTTATCCAATACTACCAACTGCAGTTCAGCAACAGCACAACGAAAGATTTACTTATTTGATTTTGCAGATGAAATTCCTTTATCATGAGTCTCTGCACCAAAGCATTAATAAAAATTAGGTAACAATGGTTCTGGAATACAAGCTTTAAGACAGGAACTGGGATAGGCAACTGCCCATTGCTATTGTTGCATGTAGGTATCTTCATGCAACATCTAAAATTAATACCAAAAGCCTCTGATCCATGATCTCTCTTCTTCAGAAGCTTACTCCATCAAAGAATTGTAGAACTGAAAGCTGATTCAAAGTTTACATTTAAGATTTTTCAAGGTGAGTGTTTCTGTGTGTGTACACACAGAATATATATATACTGTATGTTGTAAACCTGAACACTGATCCGTTGCAACTAACAGGCCTGGTCCTCAGCTAATATGTTCTGCACAGGTATACTATAAGTTACATATAATTCCTTTACAAAAGTTACGTTAGTCAGTTATCTTGTACTACCAAGCAGCCTATTTGGTGAGACCCTATTGTAAACATATGGTTGATTGTAATAAATTCTATTATTTGTGCCTGTATTATGCTTTTTGCATATGACAATATAGTATTAACCTTTTAAAAATACTCTTTCCTATCTTCCAAATTATTAGCCTGCATATGAATGAGCCGTTCTTGTTCTTGTTGCTGACAAGATGTGTCTCTTGTCTGGCTGCTGGGCCAGGTTGGGCTTGCTTTCGGCCGTGGGGGAAAAAAAATCGGCTGTGGGAGAAAAAAAAAGAGAGCCAAAAGCAGTCCCTGAGCTACAAGCATGTCCTTTGCCTTTGCTGCTTCCTGCAGCCAATCCGGGCATGCCTTGTCAGCAATTGGATAAAGACACCAAAGGCCAGTTTCTGGTGAAGCACAGGGCAACAGGGGGTCAAAAAGGCATAGATGGGGAGGAAGCTAGGTAACTGGGGGGAGTTGAAGTGCCTTTGTGGTTATAAGTGTGTTTGGGCTGCCCCGTATCTGAAGTTCGATCATATATTGGGGGTGCTGGAACAGTCATAACTTTGGGCACAAGTTGTAAGTTCCTTAAGAGCTGCTTAACTCATTCCTTGCATCAGACTTCACACAAAAAGAAACAATAGCCCAGCCCAGGGGTCACCAACTTTTCGGACATCAGAGACAACTAAATTCATAATTTTAAATCCCGCAGACCACTAATATGATTTCCCTAATGACCGGCTGGGTGGGCGTGGCCAACTCGATGCACTCATGTTGAGGGGGCACCTTGCCAGCCTCTACTCACCACTCCTCACCTGCCCATCCGGGCTCCTTAGGGCCCCAACAGGAAGCAGTTGCCGGAGCTAAGCAGCCACCATGACAAAGAGTTTGAAAAACAGCTGGCTCAATTCAAATTGGATCTGACTGAGAAGGAGGCTCAGCAGAAGCACCTCACTGAGGACTACGTGCACAGGCTTTCCAAGCAGAGGGAAGACCTGCAGGAGTGCAAGGCCAGGTACCGGCACCTAGAGGCTCAGTGGGTTGAGATGGTCAGCCAGTTCCAGGCCATGATGCTGTCCCACTGGAACAAGGCCCTCTTCACCACCAGCAGCACTTCCCTCCAGCCTTCGCCCAAAGCCCCACACCAGGAGGCTGAAGCAGACGCCCAAGTCGGAATTTCTGCCTCCCTCTGACCAGAAGGGGAAGACTCTTTGCAGCAACACGAAGATTCATTCCACATATTTGGCCCAGGGGCACAGTTTGAGGACCTCTGATTTAGTGCAATATAAAAAAGGCAAACAATTTTTCTGTGGACCAAAATGTTCTCGTGGATCACCAGTGGTCCATGGACCACTGGTTGGTGACTGTTGGCCCAGCCTACCAAAAACATAATTGTAAAAGATGGACTAAATATAAAAATTAAAATAAGCAAGAAAATGGAAAGAAAACACCTGTTTGATCTTGATGAATATAAATCACCAGGACTTGATGGATTACATGCCAGAGTTCTAAAGGAGCTGGCCGATATTATTTCAGAACCATTGTACCACATCTTTCAAAAATTCTGGCGCACTAGAGAACTAACAGGATCGGAAAAGAGTTGATGTGGTTCCCATCGTCAAAAGTGTGTGTGTGTGGGGGGGGGGGGAAACAGTCCCAGGAAATTACACACCAATCAATACTTGGGAAGATATTGGAAAAGGTAATAAAAAAACAGATTTGTGAGTATCTAGAACAGGGGTGTCAAACTTGTAGGCCCCAGGGCGGATGCGTCACGTGCCAGTCTCGCCCACCCCCTGTTTAGCGAAGGGGAAAAAAGCCATGATACATCACGTGATGACAACGTGATGATGCACGTTTGTCAAACTAGAAACTAGATTATGATTAAGCACAATTAGGGGAGTGAAATGATATAGTTCCCAACACCTCTATCAGAGTGGCAACAAGAAATTACATTTAGTATACAGACTTTAGTATCACAGAAAACAGTATGCTACAGATGTAGGACTGGATAAAATGTTAGGAGGCAACACAATAAAGCTGATATTTAGTTACCCTTTTTGTCCCAACATGGCATGGAACTATATAGTAATAAATGTTAGTAAGGACTAGGATCAGGGTGGGGCCGAATTTTGTCTAAATATGATACCGACTGTTCTAATCACTTTGTGGGAGATGTATAATGAAAATTAGATGGGTGATATTTTGCTATATCTCATGAATCTCTTGGTAGCTTTCAACACCATTAACCACAGCATCCTGGCTTGTCTTGTGGGCACAGGGCTTTGCGGGAGGGCATCCTTTCAGAAGATGGTGGTGGAGGATGTCTCTGACATCTCAGGTTTCTGTCTTGCCTTCTTTGCTTTTTAACATCTACATGAATCCAATAACACAGGTCATTTAGGGCTTTGATAGAGAATGCCATCAATATACTAATGCAGCTCTATTGTTTCTTAAATCTAATTGTGAGAAAACAATCACTATCCTTGAATGTTGCTTAGATTTAATAATGATCTGGGTAAGGGAGAACAAGCTGAAAATAAATTCAAGTAAGATTAGACAACCCATGACCTGTTCAGTCAGAGATATTTCCTTTCCAGATTCCTCAATGCCTTCAATAATGGCATTGCTTCTAATGCACTTTAAAAATAAAAAATCAAGCCTTAAAAATTCAAGGACATATTCAGAGATGTATCTGTCTTGAAAGTCTGAATGGTACAATTTGCTGATGCCACCTCGCCACCACCTCACCTCCATCATCTAGCCATGGCCATCTCGCCTCGGGACATCTCAGCCAGGCCAACACACTGTGGGGAACAACTTGCTGAAATCCTGGCCCTTCCACTCTGGTTTCCCAAGCCGGCCTGGTTTAAGGAAAGCAAAAGTTCCAGCTATCCTCTAAAGGCTCACTTTCCAGCAGCCATCAGCAAATAGCAGGCTAAGTGGGAGTTATTGTCCCATGCACACATATAGTACACACACCATTCCGAGTTTGGGGCCTTTTATCTGCATCCAAACTGGATCCTGACGGTTCCCAGGCAGGGAAGGGGGCAAGCAAGGACAGTGGTAGGACCACTACACCTGGAACAGTGACTCCCACTTAGTCCACCTTTCCCGGTGTGTGTGCGTGCGCGCCCGTGCACTGGAAAGTGAGGTGAGGAAGTCTTTGGGGGAATGCAGGTGGGCCACGGGAAAGTTATTGTTCCAGGCTTCAGTCTTTGCAGCGATGGCTGTCGGGAGTCAGTCACCCTATTACCGTCTCTGCTTGCCCCTCTCCTCGCCTGGGAGCCATCAGGGTCCAGCTCAGCATGCTGAAGGAGAGGTTCTTTTTCCCAAGCCTGGGCACAATTGGCAGCTTGCCAGCTTAGATGCTGATAAAAGTCCCCAAACTTGGAATGATGGGTGTCTGTGTATATGTGGGGAACAATGAGTCCCACATATTTGCCTTTTGCTGTTTGGAGGGAGTTGCCCTGTCACTATCCCTGCTTCATTCTCTTCCTGCCTTGGAGCTGTCAGGGCAGCACACCAAAGGAGAGGTCCTCCCCTAGTCTGGGCAAGAGTGCCAGCTTGGATGCAGATAAAAGTCCCTATCTCAGAATGGTGTGTGCGTGCAAGCACACGGAATCATGACTCTTCCTTAGCCTGCCTTTACAGGGGGACTCTGGAAAGTGAGGCAAGGGAACCTTCGAAGGAGGAGTGGGAAACTTTGCCTCTCTTAAGCTGGGTCAGCTTTGAAAACCAGGCAGAAGGCTCAGGCTTGTAATGAGTTCTCCTGGTGGCAAGTTGGCTGGGTGAGGTGTCCTGTGACAAGGTGCCAGTGCCAGGGCCAAGTTGTCACAGACCTCTTGAAAGTAGCCCATATTGAACTGTATAGCCAAATGAAGTATCAGGATTTTCCCCTAGGAAATCTGTTATGACATTTGTATGTCATAATATGTTTTATAAAATTTGTCAAATTTCATTTTTTTAATGGGAATAATGGATCCCAGATTTTGGTTGCATACTGCAAATTAGCCTATTTGAGGTATCTTGATTACAAAAGATTTTATATTAAAGTGCACCATTTCACCCTGTTAAAGATTACAGACATGAAAGTTTTAGTAATATATGGCTAGAGATGCTGTTGGTAAGGAGACTGGACTCAAACACTGAGATAACCCCTGATTTGATGAGGTTGCACTCTTCCTGCATGTACAAGTTTTTCGTTTGGGACCACTCTAAACTTGCAACTTATTCCTCCTCCCGCTTTTCTCTTTCTATTTTTTAAATTCTCTCTATTGCATTTTTTAAATGTAATTTTTTAGTATTTCAAATTTGCTAAACTTGTTTTGTTTTAGTCCCTTTTTCTTTCCTTATCAACATGTATAAAACACATATATCCTTATTCATTCATACACATACCCCCCCCCCCAGTAATAACATAATGTAGATTAATATAAAGTTATTTAGATTAGGACATACATCATTATTGGAAAATAAATATCTCGATATATGTTTTTTCCTTAATTTCTAAATTTCATTTCAAATGTTCTACTTAATTTTGAAAAAGTCAAATAATAATATGTGTAATATTAATATTCACAACTATAATATTGGTAGAAAATCTACTTTCTCTTATCTATATACATTATTTTAAGACATATAATTGAACATTAAGAATCTAAGTATATTATATAAATATCACTGTTGAAAGAACATATTTCATTTAATTTGAACCTGTACTTCCATTTATTCTTTATTACTTTTGTCAGCCAATCTTCAATTCCATATTAATCAAGGCATTCCATTATTCAATTCAATCCAAGTTTATTATATCTTTTTTTAAATCAACAATTGTAAAATAATTTCATTCTTGCGTTCATGCAATTTCAGTAACCTGTTGAAGAGCAAAAACCTAGTCTGACATCCTCTGCCCAGCATAAAACTGCACTGACCTTTCCAAATTTTGTCCATTCTAGTGCTTGTATTCCTTCAACCAAAATTCTATCAGACATTTTCCCAGCTACACTTAATAGGTTTCTCTGTAGTTTTTGCATTTTTTCTAGCACAAGGGAATACAGCATGGACACACCATAAGTACACTTGATCTTAGCCAAAAGGCTGAGGACCAATGACATGCCATAAATAAATCACATCCATATTTTAACTTTTTCCCAATTACATCACTTGTACCTGCAGTCTTACCATTAAGCATGGTGAATATTCTCTCACTGTATTTAACAATGCTGGTTGAAAGGGAGAGAGATTTGATTGGCTCATTAAATTGAATTTTATGAGATTTACTGCCCTCCATTTAAACTGACTAATTAACTTTCATATCTAAATTGCTGGGAATGTTTTCTCCCCTTCATTACATGCATGAATTCCAGAATGTCCAACTAGAATTATGTATAAATCACATGTATGTATATACATTTCAGCTAGATGCAGGCTGAATCTCAGTTCTCCATAATCTAGGTACGCTGTTTCATAAAATTTAACTTTCATGAATGGATTTTTATAATGTATTCTTTGTAATCATTCTACTACTATTGTTACATAAACAGTTCAGTTGTTCACAATGCTCAAACCATGTTGTTCTATAAAATTATGAAACTCTTTCATAAAACAATGACAAATAATCTGTGTTTGATAGAATATATAAATAACATATACAAATCAATTCACAGCTGCACATTTTAATAGAGAAAAGATTAATCAAAGCTTTATTTATAAGCTTGCCTAGTGTTGTTTAGTATTCCAGTTCAACAAAGATCAATAGAGGCCATTCCCGTCTCTTGACGCCTCTCCAGGAAACAGAGGTGCGATTATGTAAATAGCACTAGTTCCTCTATACTTCTGCCAGCTTGCTTATCTCCAAAGCCTTCTGCCTGCTGCCATTGGCGACCAATACAGTATGTGCATCTATCCCATATCTCTTAACAAAGCTCGGGAAGTACAGCCAGTCATGTTAAACCGTGATGCATGCCTGGTTTTATTTGTAAAGTGATTCATTTCAATACCTTTAATCTCTGTTGTATTTAGTTCATATATAAAAAATAGCTGATCAGTTAGAATAAGAAAGAAAACAGATGCATCCAGACATTCACTGGTGCTAGGGATAATCCATTGACTTAACAATGCAACACAGCATTGCAATATAATTAGGAAATGTCAGTGTCAGAAGATGGACATTGACTATACGGAATAAAGGAATGTTCTTCTAGAACGGCACCTGGTTGGTTTGCTATTCTTTGCAAGACAGCAGTAAATCATAAATTCAAAATAAAACAATTATGTTTTAAACACTACATAATAATTAAATAAATTTATCTCATAATAAAAACAGGGTTGCAATAAATCAAACATCTAAGCACTGATATTGCCTGACAAAACATTGCATTTATCTTGCACTCTCCTAGCCTAATCTCCATTTAACATTACTAGCAATGGCTCCTACTGTGAGGGAGTGCTTTTTTATAAGAATGCACTGATTCACAAATAGCTTTTGCACAACGTATTCTCAGCTCAGCAAGAAGTCTACACTCTTGAATGAACCAGAACACATTAGTGAGAGAAAGTTCATTAACCTTGCTAGATTCAGAGGGTTAACATGATACTGAAAAAAGGAATTGAGTGAAAAGCTCTGTTGCAAAACAAATTAAAATGAATGTCATCATTCCTTTTGATATTCATTAGCTAATTCACAGGGAAAGTGGGTCTTTAAAAAAAAATGCAGCTATTTATCAGTGAAAAACAGGTGTACACCTGCTGTTTAAGTTGTTCTTAGTGATGATAATGATAATAATAGTAATAATAATAGTAACTGCAGTACTAATAAATACAATATAGAGACTTACCGCATCCACTACGGGAGTAACTGGGAGAGGGGGAGAAAACCTGAGCAGCAAAATCTTCAAATGACAGTAATTCTTTATGATTCCGGATTATTTCATCAAGATATATTGCTCTTTCCTCATAACTGTTGGAAATAGGCTAAGGAAATACATTCTGTTACCAAGCCTTAGCTATTCAACTTTGTATTTAATAAATAACATACGGAAAGAAAAGTGTACCACAGATGCTATGGTATATTTCCAAAGCCACAGAATTCTAAGTGTTGCAGTAATTAACATTTAGATTTTTTCACATAAATGTAATAGATTCAGTATTAAGCAAATTATAGTATTACAAACACTGGTTTTCAAATTAAATATAATGGATCTTTATCAGTGATAAATTGATAAATTAAAATTATATAATAATGAGGAAAAGTGTTATAGTAGATATATACATGTAGACATACTCTACCTTAATATGAATATAGACATGCACATACATTTGAGATATGACACGAAAAGAATTAGAAATGTTAATTATTTAAATTAAGAATATATATAGCTATCAATTATATTCTTAAAATATGCTAATGTTTCATACCTGAGATTTTCCAGAAATACTGGCTAGTCAATCTTGAAAATAGTCAAAATTTTAAAATAGAACATGTAGTTTTAGTTTTAAGCATCAAAATTAAAGATGTTGCCTTTAATTAAAAATCAGCAACCTGGAACACACCCCATATAAATGCATAATCAAAAGCCAGTCACCAATAAAGCTTACAAGCATAACAAGCAGAAGCAACTTTCCAGCTGTCTTAACAGGACCCCTGCTTGTGATATCTTTTCATGGGGAAGACAGCAAATCTCTCTCTTTGTGTGCAATTTCTAATTTCTTTGACGATGAGTATAGTATTTTGTACATATCTGGTGCTGACAAATTTATCTTATATTGGACTTTATGACTTCAGTGGTTAGTCATTATGTGGTCAATCAATAATCACATATATTGCTATTCAGATTGAAAATATGTTTTCAATTGTATCCATTTTTTAAAAAATATATGAGAAAATTGCTTACTTTTATATGACTCCTTCAGGGGTTGGAGCAAATAATAAATCCTTTACTACACTCTTATCTGTTATTTGCTACTCCTTAATATTTTACAAATGTGTTACTTGCATAGCACATTTCACTTTAAAAATACAACAGAAGCAACTTGTAAGCACTTTCTAAGAGGACAAATAACTTCTTTCTTGGTCATTATTACTGAAATCAACTGATTATCATATAAAACAAAACAAGGTGAACATGGTTTTTAAAGGTTTTTTTTCATATCTCTGTGTCATTATTGTGCAGGGATAGAAACTAACTTCACACTGCATACCTGTTTATTTTCATCCATTCCTCTGGTTTATTTAGTTCCCATTCCTAGGTATTGTTAGATATGCATTTCTGTTATATGCTGAATTGCTGATGACTGGATGCCAAACTTCCTAGGAGAGAGAGCCATGCGCCTAGAACCTATTCTAAAGGGACTGACGGATGCCATTCACTTCTCATTATGAACATACTTATTCTGCCTGGTGCTTGGCTGTTGCTAGGGATCTCAATTCCACACTGACACAGCAAGTGCTGGTCCTGAACAGCAGGATGTTAGGCCTGAGTGGCCGTCTGGTGCACAGACTTTCTGACACTAAGCTGGCATGTGCTGGCGCAGCAGGGGAAAGCCAAGGCGTGACAAATTACTGAAAGAGCTAAGCTAAACTTATGGTTGAAAACCACCTGAGCCTGTGGACCACTGTGGGCTTGCCATCTCTTCTCAATTCCTTTCCCCTTTCCCCTTTAAGGTCCATGGTTTCTATGTGGCCTCACTTTTGTGGAAGCAGTTAAAATAAACATTGCTTCCGTGCTATGTCTATAAACATAGTAAATGGGAGAGAAGGCATAACAATTTGGGAGGAAGGCGGGGATGCTTGCATATCAGAAAGTCTGATTAGCCAATTATTTTAAACAATGAAATCAATAATAGTACTTCAGAGGAGGATAAATATTCACCCAATAATAACTGCCAATGATTAGCAACAACATCTGGAAATTATTATAGATTTGCAAAATAATATCCCCTCCCCTGCCCTGGACATACACCAGGATAGGCAAAGATGCCCTTCAGTGGAGTTAATGTCATAAACTGCCAAGCTCTATACCAAGTAGTTTTCTTGGTAGCTATGTGGAAGTGTTATTGCTACTGCCCTCTGATTTACATTTACATTTCTCAGTCTAACATTCAACGGTTGTATTTCCTAGTTAACTTTCATCAAACTAAATTCTGCTCTGCTTAGGCAGTTTCAAAATCTACTAAGATCAGCTAAGTATTTCCAGTGGTAAATTATATAAATAATAATAAACATATTTTAAAAGTTTCCTTAAGTGTAATATGGGGAAATTTTCTTATTAGACGGTAATTAGAGAATAAGTTTAAATCAGTATTTCCTGCATATTGAAAAGGTAAGACTGTAAAAAATACAGCTACATTTACTAACAGTGAAGCCAACAAAATTTAAAATTCCTGTTCATTTTTTATCCTAATTTTAGATAATTTATAGTATTAGGTTATTCTAGGTGAAGTAGTTAGTAGGTATTAAGACATAGCATAATAAAGTTTAGTTTCCTTTCATTTTAATTAAGCCAATAAATGTTAAAATTTTAAGGGAAAGTAAGATTTCAGTGTATTTGGTGTAATAGTTAAGATACCAGTCTAGAAATCAGGAGACTGGGACTTCTAGTTCTGTACAGACAACTGGGTGATTTGGGCCAGGATTTCAAGGCTCCTCATAAAATTATACCCAATTTGGCTAAGTTATTTTTTGAGTGCAAACCAATGCTAGTGATTTAGAACTGACTGCAGTATGGATGCTGCCTGACCAGGCGTATCTTTTAGTCTGACATATCTGAGAACTGTACTTGGAAATCACTACCTGTCTTTTGGACTCACTTCCTTTCTGGTTATTAAAAACTGTTAAAAAAAACTACCTGTGTCAGGGACAGATAAGTTTTTTGGCCATATTTTTTAGTAGCATTCACATGTATATAATATCCTAGGAGGTACGTGCTAGGAATGATTAGTATCTAAGCAACGTTCTGAGTGGCCCTTGCTTTCTCTGTCAGCATTAGTCATTCACAATTTCCCTGGTATTATTTGCTGCCTGCCAGGAAAAGAAGCGGAGGGGCTTGATCATAGGAGTATTCTAAAACAAAAACGGGCAACCTTTTTAGTTACTGCAGCTGAATCAGTTGACAGATTGATGACAGTACACATGCATGTGCATCCATTTTCTCTCTCACTCATTCACCACTGCATTGCCTTCTCTTCCCAACAATCTTGATCAGGGGCATTAGGAGGAAGTGGGGAGAGTTATGTATTTTTGATTTATTAGATGTATAATCTATGTTTTGTTTGGAAGTCAAGGCAGCCAACACTTTCATCACTACACCATGCTCCACTGGTCCTCAGTGGTGAATAAGGAAGAATTCTCCTTTCAGGTAACTGACATCATGTTGTAGGAAACCAATTATTATAAGTCAGATAGCTGGAAAGAGGGTGAATTTCCCCCCCTTGTTTTGTGTACTTTTGCTCAAAATAGACTGAATACCAGTAGCAGCAGAATCAGCATTCTTGCATAAGGATACAATAGGGGGAAGCAACAAGTTTCCCCCTAACATCCTGTTTAACATTTCCTGTTGTCAATAGCAATAGAAAATGAATGATTTATTCTTTACTAGCACCTATATTGTTGGATTGTAATACTATTTTTAATGTTTTGAAAAGATTTACACTAATAGAATAGATCATTAAAGTTAACATAATACACATCATGCATAACAACAAAACAGCATACACCTGAAAAGTTTTTGCTTTATTGTTTTGTGATAGTCTCTACCATCTTAAGCAGCATCTGCCCTGGGCACCCTTCCATATGAAGCACCATGGCAGTGTCTTTTTCCAAAACAGCACTACTGCTTACTAGGCTTATGATAAACAATACTATATGACAGCTGCAATATTCAAAATATGAGGACAAGTTATACATTTGTAATTGCAATAATTATTCATATTTTGCTGTAGGAAACTAGTGCTTTTTCTGAAGGCTTTTTCTGGGGAGCAATGAAATATTGTTAGTGATTAGCAGCACTGTGGTTGTACACACTCATTACTGTTATCTATGAACATGAGTAGATTTTCAAAAATCACTTCAGGTAATTTAAATTTTGCAAGCATATATTACCTGCAAACTCAGTAACTTCCATAATGTTTCTCGATGATTGTGTTCAGATAACCTAGCTAGGCCATTTTCTGTATTTGTACAATATTCTGAATTATAAACAAGTCAGATGAACTTGGCTTGTGAAACGAAGTGTTACAAACAACAACAACCCTAAGGTTAATACCATCCAAACTTAGTATGTACAAATCTAGTTGCTAGGTTTAAATTGATCTGGTTAGTATGTTGTGCAAGCATAGCCAATGTCCACAGAAAATTTCCTATAAAAACAATAATAAATCTTTATAAAAATCAAAATGTTGAAGGCATGGGAAAAATATTGTGGAAGGAAAACACTGCCACAATGACTGGTTAGAACCTGTATTGTTCTAAGTGGGAAGTAATGCTAACACTGACAGGATATTACTCCCTACAGATCCGATTTATATAGCTAATCATCAAACCACAAACTATTATTGATGACAATAACATTTTTGATGATAACATCAAATTTGCAGATGACATTAATGTGGCAGGAATTGCCAACACCCCAGAAGATAAGCTGAGTATCCAAAAGGATCTTGACAAACTTGAATAATGGGCCCTATCCAACAAAATGAATTTCATTGTGGAGAAAAGTGAAGTTTTACATTTAGGCAGTAAAAATCAAATGTATAAGTACAGATTAGGCGAGACCGGGCTCAACAACAGTTACTGTGAGAGGATCCTGTAGTCCTAATGAGTGATCACTTGAATATGAGCCAGCAGTATGCAGCAGCAGCCAAAAAAGCTAATACAATCCTGGGTTGTATAAACAGAGACATAGAATCAAGATCACGTGACGTACTAGTACCACTTTATAAAACCCCAGTAAGACCATACCTGGAATACTGCAACCAATTTTGGTCACCATACCACAAAAAATGTTGAGACTTTGGAAAAAGTTCAGAGAAGAGCAACTAAGATGATCAAAGGCCTGGAGACTAAAACATATGAAGAACGGCTGCAGGATTTGGGTTTGGGTAGTATAAAGAAAAGAAGAATTAGGGGTGACATGATAGCAGTATTCCAGTATTTGAGGGGCTGCCACAAAGAAGAGAGGGTAAAATTATTCTCCAAAGCACTAGAAGGCAGGGCAAGAAACAATGGTTAGAAACTAACCAAAGAGAGATGCAACCTGGAATTAAGGAGAAACTTACTAATAGTGAGGACAATTAAACAGTGTGTTTTGACCCAGCTCCCCAAACACAACAAACCCTCTGAAGTGAACTCAAATATTCCTGTCAACTCTCCGTGTTGATATTCCACACATACCATCAGCGGAGCCGGATCTCAGATTACAGTAGTTGGTTTGAGATGGGTGTATCTATTGGTTAATGTGATTTATGACACAGACTGAGGGGAGGAAAGGAACAGGGGCAAAGTTC
>NW_028113475.1:2500-38166 GCF_964273705.1 Natrix helvetica
AACCCTAACCCTAACCCTAACCCTAACCCTAACCCCTAACCCCTAACCCCTAACCCTAACCCCTAACCCCTAACCCCTAACCCCTAACCCCTAACCCCTAACCCCTAACCCCTAACCCCTAACCCCTAACCCCTAACCCCTAACCCTAACCCCTAACCCCTAACCCCTAACCCCTAACCCCTAACCCCTAACCCCTAACCCCTAACCCCTAACCCCTAACCCCTAACCCCTAACCCCTAACCCCTAACCCCTAACCCCTAACCCCTAACCCCTAACCCCTCACCCTCACCCTCACCCTCACCCTCACCCTCACCCTCACCCTCACCCTCACCCTCACCCTCACCCTTCCTACAATGTTAATTTATGCTAATGTTAATTTATGCTAATGGTAATTTATGCTAATGACTTGTTTAAAGTCAACCTAAAACTCCTGCTGCTAGTCAGCCTCGAACCCCCAACCTTCTAGTTACGAAGCGAGTGTCCTAGCCGCTACGCCACAGACTACTCTGCTGAACGGGGCCCTCAATACTGCCACTTAAAGCAAATGACTTGGCTAAAATCAACCTAAAATATTTGCTGCTACCTAGCCTCGAACCCCCAACCTTCTGATTACGAAGCGAGTGTCCTACCCGCTACGACACCGACTACACTGCTGAACGGGGGCCTCAATACTGCCACTTAAACCGACTCGGAAAAACCAGTAATACTGACGTGTAACCTTCTTACAGGGTGCTGTTCCTTCTTTCACCACCGGAGGGCGATGTTGTCTATAAACTCACATGCTCTAAGTAAACGCTCCGATTCTCCGAGCCGATAAACCTCTTCAGATGCTTTCTATTATTTAATTATTTATTAATCCAATTTATAGGACGCTCCCTCTCCACCGAGGGACTCGGGGCGGCGTACAATTCATTACACAACGAATAAATAACGAGGAGGAGATGTCCAAAACGTTATACAATACATAATAAATAAATAATCAATTAGTTAACAACAATATAATGCAATTAAAAACAATTAAAATACCCAGTCAAACTTAGTTTAAAATTAAAAATTTCTACCTTTTTTTCTTTCTTCTTCTCTTAGCAGAAAGCCTCCGTGTGTGTTGCGTGTTGTATCTATTCCTCTTTTCAAAACAAAAACCTTTGGGGGGGCTTTGGACGCCAAAGTTTTTTCCTGCCCGCATTTAAAAACCCGTTTTCGGAGTGAAATTTCTTGCTTAACATTTCGTTCTTAAAAATGACACTCTTTGCTTTTTTATAAATAAGGCTATTTGCACCCAGAGGAGAGGAGCAAAACTCATAACCCTGTGGCCAAAACAATGCGTCTTTTGGAAGCAAAAAGCTTTTGCCGCCAAAAAAATATTCCCTACGTAGTACCGAACCCGCAACCTTCGGAATGCAAAACGAGTATCTTCCCCGCTAGACCGCCCGGCCGCTACGTGATCACTCCCTCCATAATGTCTCTTAAAGCAAAAATACGCACCCTGTAATGTGGAAAGAAAATTTTTTTAAGGGCTGCTGTTCCTTCTTTCGCCACGAGATGGCGATTCTGTCTGTGAAATCGCCTGCCGTACACAAATTGCTCTGGAATGAGCCGAAAGGATACGCCTTTCTACCTTTTTCTCTTTATTTTCTAGCAAAAAAACCTGCGGATTTCTGTGTGGTGTCTTGTATTTCTTCCTCTTTTTATAAAATCGAGCTTTGGGGGCCTTGGACGGCAAACTTTTTTAACGCCCGAATTGAAAAACCAGTGAGGATTTTCGGCGTGAAATTTCGTACTTAAAGTTTCGTTCTTAAAAATCGTATTCTTTGCTATTTTAAAAATTAAACTTTTCCCACACGGATGAGAGGAGGAAAACTCCTCCCTCTGACATCGGAAAAATGGATGTTTTGGAGCCGAAAGGTTTTCGGAGTCCAAAAAAAATACAAAGCCGGTGTCTTCCCTGCTACGCCACCCTGTCGCTCTTTACCGTGAGGCCGATAATGGCACTTAAAGCGACAAGAACTCTGTAATGTTGAAAGGTAAATTTATTAAAGGCTGCTGTTCCTTCTTTCCCCACGAGAAAGAACTCGCGTGCAAACTGCGCTGCAATTCTCCTAAGGAATAAACCTCTTCCGTTGCGTTGTGGCTTTTGAATTTTGTTTTTTTTATATATATATAAATTTTATTTATTTTTCTTTAAAAAAAGACAAAACTACACATACGGAACAAGAGCGGGGAAGTAAAAAAAGAAAAAAAAACACGATTTCATCAAACGTGTAGTTTGGTTACAAGTTTTTGTGCGGTGGTTTTTACTATTAAGGATAAGGTCCCTAATTATCCATTAAACGTAGTTAAATATTTCATTGCGCGTTGTGTGTTCAAGTTACCGTTAGTATTCTTTCTTTTGTGACAGCCCCCTTGTTTCTTTACATCCATAATTATATACTAGGTAACTGTAACTCTTTATAAAATTATATCACCGTTCTCTAAAACAGTGTTTTTCTACCACTGTTCCACTGATGTTGTCTGGTGTGCCATGGGAAAAATTGAAAAATTCGAAAGATTAAAAAAAAAAAACCAGGAGGACCGGAGCAGGAGGAGACGGAGTAAATATAAAAGTAATAATAAAAGTAAGGGCTCGCCTCTTGCACACGGGCGTTCCGATCAGATCCGCCTGGCGGGGACGAGAAGCGAGGAGGCAGAAAAATAAACGGAGACTAAGGAGCTTCCCCCCCCCCCCCGCCTCCTCCCAGCAAAAATCTAACCGGGGAGCCGGGCGTGCAGTAGCAAATTAGCCGATCACGCCGCGTGATCAGGCAATTTGCTACTGCCCGCCGACTCCCTGATAAGATTTTGGGGGGGGGGTGAAGCTCCTTGCCTCCGTCTCTTTTTCTCCCTCCTCGTTTCTTGGGGCTCCACCAATGGGGGAGCAAGGCCCGCCCAGCGCCAGGCTTTGGGCTAACACAGAGGTCTGCAAAGGTGGCTGTTTTAAGACTGGTGGACTTCAACTCTCAGAATTCTGGGAGTTGAAGTCCACCAGTCTTAAGAGCCAATTTTGCAGATCCCTGCCTGGGCTAACATGATTGATGCCCTTGGTGGACTTCAACTCTCAGAATTCTGAGAGTTGAAGTCCACCAGTCTTAAGAGCCAATTTTGCAGATCCCTGCCTGGGCTAATATGATTGATGCCCTTGGTGGACTTCAACTCTCAGAATTCTGGGAGTTGAAGTCCACCAGTCTTAAGAGCCAATTTTGCAGATCCCTGCCTGGGCTAATATGATTGATGCCCTTGGCGGACTTCAACTCTCAGAATTCTGGGAGTTGAAGTCCACCAGTCTTAAGAGCCAATTTTGCAGATCCCTGCCTGGGCTAATATGATTGATGCCCTTGGTGGACTATAAAAACAAAATACAGAGAAAGACTGAGAGCTGTTGCGAAGAGCTACGTGTGTGTCTTTCTTCGATTCCAGCCAGAATATCAGCTTTGTGTTCAGCCAAACAGGCCCGGGTTGCGCACTGAATAAAGTATTTTATAATTTTTCATATTTCTCTTTACTTACTATTTCGTAATAAAGTAATTATAAAATACTTTCTTTGTGTTTATTTGATTCCTATTCAAGAGAATTACTTTATATATAGTCAATATAGGCACAGAGTTAAATTTTTTAACATTTTCTAATGGTGGTGTGCCTCGTGATTTTTTTCATGAAACAAGTGTGCCTTTGCCCAAAAAAGGTTGAAAAACACTGCTCTAAAATATAAGAATAAGGATTGAGTCAAAGAAAAAAAAAACTCATTAATTCATACAAGACTTTTCTACTTTCCGTTAGCCATACAATTTCCAATCGTCCTCGACTCCGAATATAATTTTCCATTATTTGTCAATCCGTGTAGTAGTTAACTATTTCAGTCTATATTTATATCCCTTATTCGTTACGTCGTCCTTATTCCATTTTATATTATAAGATAGTTACCGACTACAATCGTACCGAACGATTTAAATCAACTCGCTCTTATATGTTAAATGCCTTATTATTCTTATATCTTATAAGTAGATAGTCTGTTTCGTAGTTAAAGCTTAACACGTATAAAAAGAGAAGAGAGAAGGTCCGCCGCACGTGGTAGAATGTGCACACCCCTGTCCTAAGGAATAAACCTCTTCCGTTGCGTTGTGCCTGGGTTGCCACAAAGAAGAGGGAGTCAAGCTATTCTCCAAGGCACCTGAGGACAGAACAAGAAGCAATGGGTGGAAACTAATCAAGGAGAGAAGCAACTTAGAACTGTGGAGAAACTTCCTGATAGTTACAACAATTAATCAGTGGAACGGCTTGCCTCCAGAAGTTGTGAATGCCCCGACGCTGGAAGTCTTTAAGAAGATATTGGATAGCCATTTGTCTGGAACGGTATAGGGTTTCCTGCCTAGGCAGGGGGTTGGACTAGAAGACCTCCAAGGTCCCTTCCAACTCTACTATTGTATTGTATTGAATTTTCTTGTTCTGTTAGCAAAAACCGTAGGGATGTGTTGCGTTTTCTAGTTCTTGCTCTTCTTAAAAATCAAGCTTCTGGCGGCTTTAGAGATCGACGTTTTTTGCGCTCAAAATTGAAAAACCCGTGAGAGGAATTCGTTTGCGGTGAAATGGCGTGCTTCGAAATGGTATTTCTTGGTGTTTTTTAAAAATCAACCCTTTTGCGCCCGGAGGAGAGGAAGAAAATTCCTGACCCTGCGGTCGGAAAAATGGGTGCTTTGGAGGCAGAACTTTTTTAGGGTCAAATTGAAAAACCTGTGATGGGACGGTAACCGTCCTGCCGCGCCTTAGGAATTATTTCGATCGTGGCGCCTAAATAAGGTGACCGAGTTTTTTACAATGAAAAGGAGGATAAATTGGGGGGGGAAAATCGTAAATAAAAGAAATATTTTATTCATTGCAACGATAATACACTAAAATATGATATATGCGTAATACATTTGTAACGTTTTATATTGTAATTATGCTTACGTGCCTGTTAATTATTATTTAAATGAGTACTTTTCCGTTGAATTAATATTTTTTGTCTATTCTGGTGGGGGCAGGGCCGCAGGGGCTCATCAGCATCTTCAGCGGCAGCCCTGCCCCCTGTGAAAAAAAACGAAGATGGAGCAGATCCGTGCAGATGACGTTGCCGAAACATGACTGGAGGAGGAATTCTGGGAGTTGAAGTCCACAAGTCTTCAAGCTGTCAAGTTTGAAGACCCTGGGGTTTTTTTTTCTAAAGGGTTAGTGGTGTCAGGATCTTGCAACTTGACAGCTTTAAGATTTACGTGCTTCAATGCCAGAGTTCCTGAGCCAACAGGACTAGAGGAGGAATTCTAAGAGTTGAAGTCCACAAGTCTTCAAGCTGTCGGGTTTGAAGACCCTGGTTTTTTTTTCTCTAAACGGTTAGTGGTGCCAGGATCTTGCAACTTGACAGCTTTAAGACTTACGTGCTTCAAATGACAGAGTTTCTGACCCAACATTTTGGTTGCTAAGCAGGAGCGTTGTTAAGTGATACTATATAACACTTTTAATTAAGCGGGTACCTTGAATAAACATAACCTTTGAGTTTCAAATAATACAAATTTCGTTGTTTTCTTAGATGACACCTTGAAAAAAATTCAGGTGCTGCTCAGGCATGAAAATGTGCCGCTCAAACACTATACTTTTCTGCTCACACTGAAAAAAAATTAGAGGGAACATTGCTGCCCGTTGGTGCAAAACACCCAGTCGCCTTGTTCTTGCGTTGTCCCGTGTGTCAACGCTCCGATTAATGCACCCGTGGAAAGCGGAATTCCGAGATGGGTAGATCCTTCGAAAGGTTTATTGGATACGTGAAATTGGTACGAGTGGTGAAAACCGGCTCTGAAAGTTCCTGCCGTTTTCAGCTAATGTCGAGTGAAACTTCCCCGCTTTTCCCCCATGGTCCCATCGAAGTGCCGGGTGTCTGCTTGCTTGCTCCGCTCCGCTTTTTTACTCCGCTTTTGACTATAAAAACCCAGCTATGTATTTCCCACCCCTCCCCGCCCGTTCTTCTGCCCTGTAGCCACCCTGAAGCCTGCGAGGTGGTCTCCGCCAGAATCGCTTCGGGGTTGACGCCGAGCAAGTCCGGGGTAGCCTGCCCCCTGCCTGGCTTCCCGGCCTCCCGGGGACTGCCTGCTGGTCCGATGGATGCGTCCTACCGTACCTGAAGCTGGTGCTTCTAACCCTCGCAAGCAGGGGGGGGTGGAATTTGACAGGTTCGAACCGTGACCTGCCCCTCCCCTCCGCCTACCTGTATTTTCTCAGCTGAGTCCCGCGGCACGGTGGATTGCCGTGCGTCGGCTATTTTCCTTCCCAAGCGGCGTTCCGAAAGGTAAGTATTCTCTGAATTGTGCGAGCGGTGAGCTGGTCGTTAAACCGATCCCACCCCTGCTCGGCTATTCTTCCGTGGGAGGCGCTCGGCTCCGGGAAGGTTATGCGCAAATACAATACAATCCTATACCCGTAGAAGGAGTCTCTGGCCGGCCAGGCCTCTGCGCTCTTTCCGCGCCCTTTTTCTCTGTCATGAGTGAGCGAAAGGGTCTCTTGTTTCCCTTGTCCAACTACGTTGCTATGCTTTGGAATAAATTTTATATCTGTGAGAAAAACGGGGGGAGGGGGGAAGCATTTCCAATTGGACAATACGGCTTTCTGGTCAAAAATGGAATAAATCTTTCGTATGAATTCTTTTCTCTTTTTCTTGGTCATCCGAACCCGGATGTCGTCTCCGCCGTCCGTTTCTCTCAGGCTTGGTCGGCGTTTGCGGATCAAAATATCCCAGCTATCCTTCCGACGCGGAGCCTGCGACTCGGATTTCGAGAGTGCCGGTTCTCCGTAAGTGAGCGGGCGGAAGGTGTGGTACGTCACGTAGACGGAAGACGTCCGGGCCGCTACCAAAGCACTGTGCTTGCTCTAGTAAAGCCTGGATCTGTCCAACAGAGAGACAAGCATTAAAAAAGGAGGATGAGACTCTACAAAGAATGCAGGGAAGACCGACCGAGTTTATTCAGGAGGCTAAAACGGCTCCTCTTTTATTCCCTATGAGAGTGGCCCTTCGTGGTCCGCCTGTGGCCTTATTCCCGAGTCCACCCCCCTTCTTTACCTGTTCCCTTCTCCTGGCAGCTGTGCGTGCGCACGTCGGGAACGGGCTCCAGCTGTTCTTCTGCCTCAGTGCTGTCTGACTTTGAAGGCACCTGCCAGGGGGGGGGGAGGAGAGGCAACATTGAGAAAACTCAGATCACAAAAATGAACTTGAAAATCTGTGTGATATAAAATGATTGAAATTATCTTAAGATAAAAGTTTATTGCTGACAAAATAGTACTTAGTAATAACAAATCAATGTATTAGTAAATAAAAGTTATGAGAATGGGGGGGAGGGCCATTTCCTGCAAAATGTAACTGTCAAAATGTCCATTACCCCTTTCCTTAAATATTTTGTTTTAAAAACCAATAAAGTTTTGTTTAAAAAAAAAGAAAAGAAAAGGCTACGATGGCCTCGATGTAAATGCTATGGGACGGAAAACCGTGCCATCCTGTGAGCGAAGCGAGAATTGCGGCCGCGAAAAGACACCGACCTTTTAAATAGGATTTTAAGGTGATTATCCTGTACGTTATTAAAACCTTATTCGTATTAAGGGGTTTACGGAAGGCGTGTTTGCTGCGATGAAGGAACGCGAAAAGAAATCCTGTTTCGAAAACCCTAAACCGAGTTAAGGCCTAGGATGGCCTGTTACAAAAGTTTTAATAATAAAGGATATTAACCTAAAAACGCCGTTGGGCGGCTGCTATACTTGCTTTGAAAGCCTCCAAAGGTCATTGCAAAAGAAGTTGGATGTTCCCAAAGTGCTGTATCGAAGCGCGTTAATAGAAAGTGATGTGGAAGGGAAAACTGTGGAAGAAAAAAGTACACGAGTGGCAGGGATGACCGCAGCCTGGAGAGGATTGTCAGGAAAAGGCTGTTCAAAAGGGTTGGGGGCTTTCACGAGGAGTGGACTGAGGCTGGAGCCGGTGCATCGACAGCGACCACGCGCAAACGGATCCTGGACGTGGGCTTCCAATGTCGTATTCCTCTTGTCAAGCCGCTCCTGAATGACAAACGACGTCGGAAGCATCTTGCCTGGGCTCTTTTCTGATAAGAGCAACTTTTGCATCTCATTTGGAAACCGAGGACCCAGAGTAAGGAGGAAGAATGGAGAGGCACATGCTGCAAGATTCTTGAAGTCCGGTGAAGTCCGGTGTGAAGTTTCCACGGTCTGTGTTGATTTGGGGAGCCGTGTCATCTGCTGGTGTTGGTCCGCTGTGCTTCGTTAAGTCCAGGGTCGACGCGGCCGTCTACCGGGAGATTTTGGAGCTCTTCCTGCTTCCTTCCGCAGACCAGCTTCGTGGGGATGCTGACGTCATTTTCCAGCGGGACCTGGCACCTGCCCGCGCTGCCCAAAGCACCAAAACCTGCTTCGATTACCGTGGGTTACTGTGCTTGATTGGCTGGCAAACTCGCCTCGCCTGAACCCCGTAGAGAATCTATGGGGCTTTGCCAAGAGAAAGATGAGACACGTGAGATCGAACGATGCGGAAGTGCTGAAGGCCGCTCTTGAAACGTCCTGGTCTTCTGTAACGCCTCAGCGGGGCCGCGGGCTGATAGCTTCCGTGCCACGCCGCGTTGACGCACGAATTGCTGCAAAATGGGCCCAAACCAAGTACGGAGTACATATGCTTTTCAGAGGTATGATATTGTTCTATGTACGATTCTTGTTTTAGTGATTGCGTGTAATATTCTAATTTTCTGAGATGGTGGATTTGGAATTTTCGGGAGCTGTAACCCTTAATCGTCGCAATGATGACACATCGCGGCTTGAACTATCTTGCTTTGCATGGAGTGAGTCTATCTCGTTAGTTTCACCTTTGAAAGTTGCATTACTGAAATAAATGAACGTTTGCACGATATTCTAATTTTCCGAGTTTCACCTGTATTTCTTGCTGTTTTTAAAAAATCAAGCTTTTTGTACCCAGAGGAGGAAAACGTCAGAAAAAGGGGTGCTTTGGAGGCCAAATTTTTTTTGTGCCCAAATTGAAAAACCCATGAGGGGACTTGATTCCGGGTGGAATTTCATGCTTAAAAATGGTATTTCTTGCTGTTTTTAAAAAATCAAGCTTTCTGCGCCCAGAGGACGATTCTACGACCATTCAGAAAAATGAGTGGATGGGAGGCCAAATTTTTTTCAGCCCAAATTCAAAAACGGATGAAGGGATGAGATTTGGGGTGGAATTTCATGCTTAAAAATGGTATTTCTTGCTGCTTTTAAAAATCAACTTTTTTGCACCCAGAAGAGGAACATTTTGCTCTGCAAATTCATGGAGAGCTCATCCTAACCCTAAGTGGAAGTTTCCCGAATGGGGTTCCCTTCGTTTTGTTTTCTCCTAAACAATAAAACAATTATGCTTACAAAGCATTTTTCCCTTTTTTCCCCTCTATGCTTCGGTAAATAGTTCCTTTTCCTGTTGGCTAATTGTTGCACCCGGTCCGTCTCCCCCTCCCCTCCCAGGTTGTAACACCGTGACTTACAACCCTTCGTTTACTGACCATTTACTTACACACAAATTACCTCGGTCTAGGACTTTTCAGACTCTTATGGCATCCCCGTGGTCATGTAATCAAAATTGGGATGTTTGGTGACTGCCGTGTGTTTATGCCAGGCTCTTGTGATCCTTTTTTGAGTCTTGCGTACCTCCAGAAATTGGGGCTTCGATTGTCATAAGTCGAGGACTGCCTGTACACTGGATATGGAAATGGGTGAGTCTTCTTGAAGGTCTTAGGAACAAAATAATTTTTTAATGTAAATGTAGGATGTCGGCTAAGTGCCCGGCACTACTGTAACAAATGTTAATAGATTAAATTAAATAAGGCAAAATGCGCCTTGATTTATGCTACCGTTAGATGGATAAGCAGCTGGTTGAAAGTCATACCCGATGTAGAGACAACATCTGGGAGTTACATCTGGGAGTAAGTGAAATAGACTAGAGGTCCATTACCCCTGGCCAGTTCGGAACTGGGCCCCGCCAAGCGGCAGGTGAGTACACGCATGTGCTTAGCTCCGTTCACGTGAGCGGTGGTGGGCCCACTCCATTTGCTTGAGCGGTGGGTGCTTGTGCCTGCCACTCGCACAAATGGAGCTGCACACAGGAACCTGCGGCTCACACAGAACCGTTCCCTCCCCCCCCAATCCACCAAGCCGGAAAGGTTAGGGACGGCTGACATAGATCCATTCAAGACATGCTCTTCAACCCATATTGATCTGCGTTAGGATGGTAAAAATATTATTTACCCGGTTTCCAAATGATACAAAGTTGGTGGAGGAGGCCTGTGTGAAACAGGGCCCGGTCCAGGGTTTGAGTACCCAAGCTAGAGCCTGGGGAAAAAGAAGCAGGGCCATCCAACCTACAGGGCCTCAGCACCGGCAGACGGCCACACTCCTATCCTTCCCTTCCGACTACAGTAATCCTCAGACTACGATCCTTTGGACCAGAATTTCTGTCACGGAGCCCCACCGTTGTAAAGGGGGACGTAATCCCATGAACGCCTCGCTTAGCGACAGAAATCCCAGCGCTCCCAGTCCTCCTTCCCAAGCGAGACCCTCGCCCCGCAGGGACGGCTGGCCAGGTCCTGCTGCCCTCCTCGCCGGTTCCGTAGGTGGAAAACCCAGGAATCCTGACAGCGGGGCCGCGGGAGCGCCTGGAACGCCCTCCTTCCAGGGCCGCCAAGGCTTCCAACGGGGACTGGAGCCCAGGCCTACCTGCAGTGCGCCCCCGCCCCCTTGGAAGCGCAGGAGGAACGCAGGAATCCGGAGAGGCTGCGCCGGCCAGCCGCGGGAAGGACGGTTCGCCAGCCTTGCTGGGGTGACCCAGAGGAGGGGCTGCTGGGTCAGGGGGAGGGCAACCGGGGAGGGGAGGCCCCACTCGCGGCTGCGGCTCAAAGCGGGACCTGGGTTTCTTTCCGTAGCCCCGACGGGAGCATAGGGGTCCGAAACCCGTGACAGGAAACAGGGGTGAAGGGAGATTCCCCGGGGACGCGCACGAACCGACTCCCAGAGGGGAAAGCGCCTTGCGCGTTCCCGGCAGCCTTCTCGGCGGGGCTCGCGGGAGGCGCAGACAAGCGGACCGAGCGGCCGGGGAAGCTTCGGCTGCGCTCGTGCTTTTCCGGCGGCGGCGGCGGAGCGAGAGGGATGCGCCGTGCGCAATGAGGCGAGCGCGCACGCCCGGCCCCGCCCCTTTGTCTGTGGAAAAGAGAAGAGAAAAAACTTTTTTTTTTAATTGAGGAATCAACAGCCGCCATCTTGTCGCGGAGCCGGAGAGCGTCGCGGGCGGGAGGCGGGCCGGGCCAGGGCGGGAGCCGGGCCGCGGGGAAGCCGCCGCGGGGCCGCTGACGCCGCACGGACGGGCCCTTTTGCGCCTCGGCCGCCGGGTCCCTCCAGGAGGCGCTGCCAGTACCGCGGGCCGCCGCCGCCCGCCCGCCCCGGTCCGGTCCGGTCCAGCGGCGTGAGCCCCGCCGTGCCCGTTCCCCGTGGGGACGTTGGGCCCCGAAGGCGCGGCGGGCCGGCGGAGGACGGGGAGAACGGCGTCCGCTGCGACTGACCGCCTGCCTGACGGAGGGAGGAGGAGGAGGAGGGAGGGGGCGCGGGCGCCATCCGGGCACTGCGCGAGGGGGAGGGGCGCCGCCGCGCTTCCGCCGCCGCCACCGCGAGTCCCGCTGCTGCTGCTGCCGCCCGTGGCGGCCGCCGAGATGGGGGCCGCGCAGCGGCGGGGGCGGCCGGTGGTGAAGCGCTGAGGAAAGGAGGGCGGCCCAGCCTCTCGGCCAGCCCCGCCACGGCGGCGAGCGGGAGAACGACGCGGAGGAGGCGGCGGCGGCGGCGGAGGAGGAAGCCGCGGCCGGCAGAGCGCGGAGCCGCGGGGGAAACCGAGGCCGCGGCCGGCCATGGCGGAGAACTTGCTGGACGGGCCGCCCAACGCCAAGCGGGCCAAGCTCAGCTCGCCCGGCTTCTCTGCCTCCGACACCACAGGTGAGCCGAGCCTGCCGGCCTGTCGGGCGGGGAGGCCCTCGGCTCTGGGTTTTTTGTTCCGCTGCTCGTTGCCCGAGGCCGCGGGGCAGCGGCTCTGAAATGGGGGCCGTAGTCGCGAGTCCCGAGAGATCGGGCAAGAGGAACCGGGGGGGGGGGCTGGAAGGTGCCGCTCCACACGCTCACCGGTTTCTGCCAAGCTGGGTTCCCGGGCGGCGCATTGTGCCGGGCAGAGGAACCTTTAGCGGCAGCCCCGGCCCTTCGCCTTTCCTTTGGACGTTCCTTGGTGCCGGACATGTCAAAATGCCGCCACCACCCCCGTCGCCCGGCGCTTCTTTACAAAAGCCGAAACGTTTCCGTGATCTCCCGTTGTGAACTAGAATTGGGGTTGTCTTCTGGAAGTATTTATGTTGACTGAAGTGAGTGGGCTTCCCGACACTCAGCGATTCCCTCATCTAGGGCTTTTAGCTGGGTCTGATTACGAGGTTGTTGAAGTTGTGGAAAGCTCGAAAGCCTCTTTCTTTGATGCACAGCGGTACAACATAAACTCAGAGAGGTGCTTAGCTATAATGTGGCTTCAAAATTATTGCATATTTCAGCAATTTCAATTAATTCAATTATGCTATAAAATGCAGGGAGGGAGCCCCTATATATATAAAAGGCCCTTCCTCTTAGTCTCACTAGCTGGACTTTCTTAATTGGGGTGGGAGGGACCCTGTCTCCCTGTTGTAGTGGGTTGGTAAATATAACATGAAAAGACAGTCTTTCAAATAAGCACAATAAATGAAATACTGTATTAGCAAAATTACATTACGCGGTTGTCTACTTAATTTTGAAAACATTTTGATGTATATTACATACTTGTTAGAAAAGTTTGTCACCTTCAGATTTAGATAGCAACATACGATATACGTGTCTCGTATTTTCATGTCCCTATGTATAAAACTTAAATGAGTTGTTCAGGCCCAGAGGTGAACTATTTGTTTTTCTGATTGTTGGTAAACTACAGTTTACTACTGTGTTCGGCCTAACTGATGCAGTTTACGGGAAGCTTAGAAGTAAAGTTTTGAGAATGCATTGCTAATTGTAATACAGTACAATCTGCATAAACCATATGCTACAATTGTTTATTTTTGAAGCATCTCTTCCCCCATTCCACTGCCCGCAAACATAATCGCCATCCCTAAACCATTTGTCTGTGAAGGTTCTCAATCATCCAGGTTAGGGTTGTGCCAAAACATGTTTTTTTCAAACTTGAAGACTTCTTCGAGAAATGGAAACTTCTTCAAGAAAAAGTCCAGTTGTCATTTGAAAAGTGCGCCTTTTGGGATATCCTTAAACCGTAGTTATATGTTTGAAAACTCAAACATGTTTTTAAGTTTTAAAGACGATAGCTGTGCTAATGATGTGAGAATCTGAATGGTTTTTACACTTTAGCTTTTGCTTTAGGGTTTTGAGTTTAAACAAATTTAGTTTCCTTACGATAGCAGAACCCTTTATTGCTATTACAAATTTAGGAATACGCTGAACTAGCTGGTCTCGTTTGCGTCTCTATTGATTACATTATTGTTTGAGATTTTTAAAACCATGGCGATGCAGTTCATGTTCTTCAGCGTATTTTTCTGTTCGTGGATTTCTAATCGGAGGAATCGTTTTCTAAATGTTAAAGCGATACTTTGTATAGGAAAACAAATGATAAAATGTTTTTGAGTCGTTTAATTTACTGTTATTCTTTGTTTAATTTCATTACTTTTGCTTTATGCTGTAGTGAGTTTTTAAAAGAAATATTAATATATAGTAGTTCTTTATTCTTTTTTTTTCTTACACAAACTTCTGTTAACTTTACAGATTTTGGAACTTTCTTTGATTTGGAAAACGATCTTCCTGATGAACTGATCCCCAATGGAGAGCTGAACCTTGTAAACAGCAGCGGAAACATTGTTCCAGATGCAGCTTCTAAACACAAACAACTTTCTGAACTTCTGAGGGGAGGCGGTGGCTCTTCTCTTAACCAAGGAATTGGGAATGTGAACTCCGGTAGCCCTCTCCAGCAGAGCATCAATAGCCAAGTCCCGACACAACCGAATAGCGTGAATATTGGCAACTTGAATGTGATGGGCAAGAGTTCATTAAATCAGGCAGACGTTGGTGTTTCAAGCCTGGCCAAGCAAGCAGCCAGCACACCTGGGCCCAACACCTCAGCCACTCCAGGCCTGAATTCTCAAGCACAGAAACAAGTGGGAATGGTGACAAGCAGTCCAGCAACCTCCCAGGCAGGTTCTGGGATATGTATGAACGCTGGCTTCAACCAGGGTCATCCAGGTCTTCACAACAATAACTCTGGCCACACTTTAATGAATCAGAGCCAACAAGGACAAGGGCAGGTAATGAATGGTTCCCTTGGGACTACTGGAAGAGGCCGAGGTGCCGGATTGCAGTATTCTGTCCCAACCATACAGGGAAATACAAGCAATGTGCTGGCAGAGACCTTGACGCAGGTGTCTCCTCAAATAACAGGGCACACAGGCCAGGCAGGAGCCATGGCAAAAGTATGTGGGGGTCACGTAAACTGGGGAATGGTTTGCAGTTTTATTCAAATGCTCTGTGAACGCAAAACTTAAAAGGCATTTATTTTTGCAGCTCTCATTTAAATAACTAAATTTCAAAATATATCAGAATAAGAATGATTTAGTTATCTAAGATCTAGAGCAGAGGTGGCCAAGGGCTACACAATAGTTTGGGAAGTAGAGCAAGAGCTACCAAATAATTATTTGCGTTCTTTGGTCTTACAAGATTTTGTTTTTCCCGTGCTATCTGTGTTGTTTAAAATCACATTGGCGTATAGTTGGACGTATTTCAAGTCCGTGTTTTAAAAATCTCAGATTGGTACAAAACTCTGAATTTTGCAGTTACGCTGCCAAATTTATCGGTGTGAGCGGAGGGGGCTCTCTCTGTGTGTGAGTGTGTTGGGTTGGATTGTCACAAAGTAGAGGGGCAGGGGAGGGGGTAGTACAGCCTTTCCCTGGTTTAGAATAGTTGCCGGTTATTATTTGAGACTGGTGCTGATTTGAAACTTGATTTTGTAGTTGATCGTATCGTTTTCCCAAGTGTGGTGTTTCCCTGAAATGTTGCATTATATCTTTGAGCTGGCTGCCTGAAGATAATGTCACAAATTGGAATTGGGAAAACTTCTCTTTTTAAAAGCAGATGTTTTAATCGGGGCTGCACTAAGTTTTTAAAAGACCACAAAGAAATAGTTGTCTTGAGTTTGTTATTGATGGTATCTGATCACCTAAATTGCTTGGAATGGAACAATTAATAATTTCTGGCGTTGTTGTATGCTGAATGTTTCGATTGGACTCTTTGTATTTATTTGTGACAATTTTTTCCGTTCAGCATCAGCTGATTTACGAAACGATTGTAGAACCGTAAACTTAGAAGGAGCTAGTGAGGCGTGAAGTCTTTACTCTTTGCAGGATCCACATTAATGCATCTTCAACAGATGGCTACCCAGCCTCTATTTGAAGACTTAAGGTTGGATAATCACCCCTTCTTTGGGTAATTGGTTCCACTGTTGGAGTCCTGTTGATCTTAGAGCGTTTTCTTACATTCAGTAGGAATCTGCGATCCTACAATTTCCACGTATTATTCCATATCCTGCATTTTGGAATACTATAGCACGGGCAGCAATAATTGGGTATGATTTCCTTCCCGGTATTTGAAGACTGCTGTCCCATTCCATCCCTACCCCCATGCCTTCTCAGAGCTAGCCGTTCCTAGAATCTTCCTTCTACTGAGGGCCTGAGGTTTTTAATCCCTCGATCATCCTAATTACCTGAATTGGTTTGTAACTGTGGTGCCCATTTACTACGTACAATCCTTGAGAGTCAGATTTCAGATAATAATATCATTTCCTGCCGTGTAAAAAAGTATACTTTGATTAATGTCATCTAACGTTGAATTTTCCTCACACGCAACTACATTGCTTTGTCAATTCTTGGTGGATTATAATAAGTTGGTATTCCAAGTTCAGTATTGCAAATACTGTTGCCAGCCAGGTATCTGCCATTCAGTGTTGGTACATTTAATTTCTGTTTCCTAAGTGAAGAATTTTGCATTTTTCTGTTATTTTCAGGCCATTTCTTTAACCAAGCCCTAACCAGTTTTCTGTCTTCTGTAGATTTGTTCAACATTTCCTCCTTCATCAAATTAGTTAATAAACATTTTGAATAGTACAGAGCCTAGGATTGACCCTTGTGATACCATATTCAGTTCTTCTCAATTTCAGTTTGATGAAGATCTGTTTATGATTTAGTGTACCAAAATCAAGATATATTATGTTTACAGTATCACTAGGGTCTATTAAGTCTGCTTTTAAAAATGAAATCAAGATATTTGGACAAAATTCATTTTCCACAAATCTATATTGACTTCTGGTATTATTTTCAAAGTGTTACTGATACTGCCATGCAGTGGTGGGTTCCGGATCCGGTTGCAACCGGTACGTTGCAACGGGGCCCGGCGTCCACCACGTGAATGCGCGCAGCACGTGCACAGTGCACGCGTGCGTATTTACCACCTGCAACGCTCCAGCTGCTTGGCGGAGCGTCACGCAGGCGCCGTACACTTCATGCACGAAAGCCCCAATCGTCCCAAATAGCGGTTAGGAGAGCAGGCGGGTGTGTGGGCCCTCCGGATCACCGGAACGGAACGGGCGTACCAGTCGTATCCCACCACTGCTGCCGTGTCAAGAAAGGCAATTAAGTTGAATATATAGAAGCTTGATAGTCTAGGTAGCTGACTGGCTAGGATTCTGCAGATTCTGTCAATATTCCACTGAAAGTTATAGCAATTCCTTCAACAATTTCTGGGAATCGTGTCATTATAGCTGAGAGACAAAATGGCATTCAGAAGTGTACGTCCAAGCAGAGTTTAGAGGGGTGCTTTAGTTTGCGGGCATCCAGGAAAAGGATGATATAGTAAATCTTAACATCATTGTCAACAGATTATTGGACGTAAGATTATGAAGTCCAATAAATGCAATACTTTATTACAGAGGTCTGTGTCAAACATGTGTTTTATGTGTAAGTGTTGAAATGAATACACAGCCAAGGAATAAATATAAAACTAAATATATATAGGTCAGTGTTTATGATAAGAATTGAGATATTAGTGAAGCAAAGAAGCATAATTATAGGTTCTGAATAAAAGACAGACGTTTTTTGTTGGTTAAGTGGAATGACTGCCAGAAGATAAATTAAAATCCTGTATGAATAAATGTTAGTTGAATCTCCTGAGAGAAGAAACAGAAAATTAAGGAAATTAAATGCATGAGCTTCTTGGGACATAGTAAAATAAATTATATTAAAGAATGCAAAAAAAGGTGGAATTATGCTGGTGGGATATTTGGTGGAATATTTGAAAAAGGCAGCTTGGTGAAATCATGAAATAAAATAAGCTGTGATTTAGAAAATGCATATAAGAGAATGCTACAAAAAAGAGAGAGAGATATTGTATAATGTTTATTATATAGAAAAAATAATTGCAAAATGTGGTTAAAGAGAAAATGGAATAGTTAAGATTAAAAGGGCTAGACAAAGCAGAATGATTTTGATGGAAGCAAATAGTTGTTTTGGAAGTGGGTGAAGAAGAGCCAGCAGAGTGGAATTAAAAATAAAAATGATGAAATTATTTAGGATAAAGCTGTGGTGAAGGAACAGCAGAAAGAATATTTTAGGGGCTTGACAGTAAAAACTGGAATTGTCACAAATGCTGCTATTATTGTTACTATTTTATGGCCAGCAGTCAGAATTAAACTGAAAAATTAAGATACATTAAAAACTAACAAGAAAAAAATCAATATAAATTTTCCGGGAGAGGTGGAAACACAGGATTGGACAATCTTGAAAGATCTATCCAAACACACAGGAGGTACAAATGGAAACTGGTCCTTGTCAAAATCTGTTCTTTAAAATGGGATCAGTAAAAATGTTTCCGGATTCTCTCTGTCTAGAGAGCAGTGAAAGAACATGTAGCTCAAGGACTCCGCTGCATCTCTACAAAGCCATTGAAGACTATAGTTTTGTAATGCTCCAATAAGACTGGCAAGGCAGTGCATCTTAAATGCTACAAATGTAAGATACAAGAAAAATATAACAAAAAAGTCATGAATGTTGTGTGAATGTTGAAGAAAAATAACCACTGCCGGTATAGATGGTTTAATTGGAGAAATGTTAACGTGCATTGTGATTTGTCTATGAAATGTCTGTCTGATTTCAGTATAGGTGTGAAGGTTACATTATGGGTTAGGATTGGGAAAGATTGCAATGATGTTGTTATTCTCTCCTACAAAGGAAAGGATATTAAGAGGTAGGAAAGGAATACAAGTGAACTGGTGAATGTGGAGTTTTGGTCTGTTACACTGAAGGTAGTTCTGGAAAGTAGCATATGCCAATCGTTTAATATGACCGATGCCTCTGAAGAAATTTTAGAGTTAAAGAAGAGATGATGGAATGGTAGTGTTGAAAGAAATGTCCTTCTGAGTTCGGCTCCAAGTGGGGAAAAAGACACTGGAGACATGGAGGCTGCTTGGAAAGATGGTTTAATGGTGGACAGGACCACATGGCTTGAGCCCTGAACAGAAAAGGTGATCACATGCTTCAATGTTGGTGGAGAAGAAGAGAAGGGCAGAGAAGGGAAGATGGAGGGGCTTGCTAGGCTTTTTATAATCTGTTCTGCCCCACCTTTCTGTTTCCTGTTCCTGTGTAAGAAATGTATTCTGATTGGCTGTCAGACTCACATGGGCCCATGCAAGGGCAACCCTCTAGGCTGCTGAGTTTTGAATCCAGGTTTGATTGAGTTCAGATGCCATGTGGTCAGTTGAGTAAAGGCTTATATTATCATGCCTTCATTGTCACTGCCAGAACTCTACACTCATCCCCCTGGAGCTGAACTCTTTATTATGTAAAGTGGACTAGCTTGGCCTTCTTAATGGCCCATTGACAAAGTGAGGATGGGCTGGAAGCTGTAGGAATCCACCCTGTGTTTAAAATGTGTTTCTCCCTTTTTTCACATCCAGGAAAATATAATATTCTGCCTTTTCAATATTTCCTAGGATATTTCATTTTTCTGGGAGAGGGCTAGGTGATAACTTCCTACAGTAGAGTGGGCCGAGCAATATTTTGTTGGTTATAGATTACGCTTAGTATTCTTTTAATGTGTAGATGGGAGTATAGTGGATAGATTAACAATGCAAAGCAAGCAGAGCCAGGATTTTTGGAGAGGGGAGGTTACCACATTGAGACTTTTATGCCATTAGCTTTCAGTAGCTGCATTCAGAGATGGTTCCAGTTACTGCAAAAATGGAGTTTGGGGCACGGATGATACTCTGAGGCCTCGAGATGCTCTGGATGGAGCTGTGATGTGGTTCTGTAGACGTCATCTCCTTGTCAGATTCACTATTTTCTTTGAACAAGAAAATGGATACACAATATCGTGTCTAAGTTTAATGTCACAACTGATGAAAGAGACTTTAAGCTCATCAACAATTCTTTGAATAAATCAACTTGTGCAGTGCAAATAAAATATTCAATTAAAACTTAATTGTGGAAGGAACTAAAGACACTTGTCCCCTGACAGCCTGTAGATAAAATGTATTAAGCTCAGTGAAAGGCCATCATTTTATTACTATAGATACAGAATAGTAAAGTATGAAAGTATTTCAGAGGCCATCTAGTTTGACCATCTAGTTTCAATGAAGGGTAGACTTAAGATTTTCACACTGATTACTATTATCCAGCCTCTGTTTGAAGACCTCCGGTGAAGGGAAATGTACCCATTTGCAAGGTGACTTCTACTCTTCTCAGGAATTCTTCCTAATATCTAATTTGAATTACCTCCCTGTGTTTTCAACCCATTCGTTCTGGTCCTGCCTGTTGGAGTAACAGAGAACAAATCCGCTCCACCCTGTATTATATGTTTTATATGTCTGAAGACTGCCGTCCTATCTTTTTCAGTCTTCTGTTCAGCAGAATACTTAAACTCTGTTCGTTGAACCATTTCTTGTAGGATTTTCCCCCCAATCCCCACACCAACTTGGTGCTTTGTTGTCTTCAGGGCCCAACACTGAGTACGGTCTTCTAAGATGGCTTTTAATGGGTGTTTATATGCCAATTGATTACCTCAATTTTTAAGTCTAAAAAGTCTAGAGGACACAAAATATTACGTTGTCAGGTTACTGATTTGAACTGGGCACTTGAACGATTTTAGACTGATGTGGGGTGTTAACTTTGGTGACTCTTCATTTTGATTTCAAACTAACTAAAGCTTGTTCAAACTTCCAATATTGATTTTGAAAGCCCTTCGCTGCTTAAATTGCAGCACCAGAAGAATGGTTTCTTTCTATCTAGACTTATGTCATTATTGTTTGGTCTTTCTGAAGTCCGCTTCTGAAGTGTGGCCCGGGGCCTGCTTAGGAGCGAAACTCTTGAGGGCTAGCCTGCTGCTTACAGAATTCCATCCCCAGAACTGTCCAGTGTTTGGCTCGTTATCTTTTTCAATGCCAAACAAATACTTATTGAATATTATTAGATTTCTATATTTCTACCATGGTGCATTTAGTACTTTTGTTTCTATGACATTTTTTTTTAGATTTCCTGAGAAGCATGACTTAAGCATTACTGTTTTGATTCACTGCTTTTAACTGATATGGTTGCTTTGCTCTCTTGTTTTTCATTTGCATAATAAGGGTTTTATTTGCAGTTTTCAACCATGGACTATAGAGAGATATATAAATGTTTGAAATAAATTAATATAAAAACACATTTCAGAAATTTCTGGAGAACCGAAAAGCCAATTGAGAGGGCTGCTCTGATTCTGAAAATAATCCACAAGCAAGTGACACAGACACAACCCTAACCCACTTCTTTGGTTACTCTGTAGAAACTGGTATTCAGAACAATGCTGGCTTAAAGCCCTTAAGACGATTGGTCCTCGATAGACCAATTTCCGTGATAAATTAAGGAATTTATTTCATTGCTATCTTTCTGGAAAGAAATTGGGAAGTTATTTCATTTTTCTCGTGCTGCTTATCCCACCGTTGAACGATTGGGTACTGGTCTTCTTCAGAAGGGAAGGAGAGAAAGTAGAAGGGCTCTGTATTTAATGGATCTGCAACATGCATTTTTACATCTCTATTATGCAGACCAAGATGTTGTATAATGTTATTTTCTAAGGCGCATCATCTATTCTTTGGATCCAAATAATTTGCAAAGATTTTAATAGTTAATGGTTGGCTAGAAAGTATTAGGGTATGGTTTGAGGATTACAAAATTAAGACACGTTGGTCATATAAAATAGGCTTCAGGATTTGAATGCTTTAATCATCTAGTTTGTCATTTATATTCTAGTAGCAAATTACTTGGCTATTAACTAATTTGTAGGGTTTTTTTTGGCTTAATTGTTCTTTAATAATTAACATTTCAAATAATTGTGTTTGATTTTTTAAAATCTTGTCCATTGATTTACCTTCAGTTTTTTTTAAATTGACTTTGAGATCTAGCAACCATTTTCTTTTCAACATCTTTGCAAAATTACGCTTGGATATTAGTAATTTCTATATTAATAATCAGTAAGCAAGATGAAAAATATTATTGCAGGTAGAAAATGCATACCTTACACAAGGGATCTTTTAAGCTTATTTTGTAGTTCCTCTGTTAAATGCCAACTTTCATCAGTCCCGACTAACATAATCGTGGATCATGAATGCTGGGACCTCTTGTTCCAAAGCCTCCGGAGGGTCACAGAGTCTCGATTTGTTATTTACAATGCTTTAAAGTTAATGTGGCCATCAAAAAAAAAATCACAGCAGAGCAGGTTACATATCTATCGAGTGGCAGCAATGTTAGTCAGAAGAAGGCGCTTTGATTTATTTTGTACTTAAGCCTTTCAGCTAAAACTATTGCATTTTTATTCTTGTGCATCTTTATGTTGAAATATTATAAATAAGATTTTAAAAAATGAACGGCAAGTAATTTCCTCTTCATGTGAAACATGCTTATTCCCATTCCAGGGATGATTTTTTTCTTGTTATAAAAGGTGCAGTGTTCCTTCAAAAGTAATACTTGAAAATCATGACTTTGTGTGGATCATGACGACAAAACCATGTACATAATTATAATAGTCTTAACTGTTAAGCTTTAGGTATATAGGAAGTCCTTGTTTAGCAACTGTCTCAAATAATAATCATTTGCGGTTACAACAGTGATGAAAAAGTAACTTTGTAACCAATTCTCATATTTATGGCCTTCTCACGTCTGCAAAGCAAAAACAAGCTGAACGAAGATTGTAAGTACAGCCACGGTTTCACTTAACAACTGCTTTGCTTAATATTGGAGTTGCTGGCCCCAGTTAGGTCACTAAAAAGGACTACCTGTACCATTAATTCAAGCAAGCTACATTTTGGGCTTGGAAAATTATATATTATTCCTTTCAGTCTGTACCTTCACTTAAGGGAATGCAGGATGCTAACATTAATTTTGCTTTCATTCCAGATGGGAATGGCGAGTAACCCAGGTCCCTTTGGGCAGCCATTTAGTCAACCTGGAGGGCAGCAAATGGGAGCAACAGGAGTCAACCCACCACTACCAAATAAACAAGGCATAGCAAATAACCTGTCTCCCTTTCCTTCAGATATCAAGAGTGTTTCAGTTACCGGTGTGCCAAATATGGTGAGTTGCTTGTAACTCATTTGGAGCTTTGCTACGGTACTTAGGTTTTTTTTTTGTCAATACTACAAGGGGAAGATGGTAAAAAAAAAAAACTATCATAGTATTCCGTGAGAATAACAGCAAGAGATATGCAGAAAATTGCATTCTAAATAATTTGGAACTGAAGTAAGTGATAAGATTTTCTGAAGTTACCTGTTAGGAACTCTGGAATGAACTTTCTTGTGCCTTTAGCATTTTAGTAGATTTTTAGGAGCTGTTTCAAATAACGGACACATTTATTAGCAACCTTGGTGAAGTTGAGGGAGCTAATAAGGAATCTTTTCCTGTGGGAGATTTATTTGGTTATGCTAAAGATTTCTCAAAGTGTGCAGAGAGAAAAAAATCAGCAAACACTGGAGCAGCTTTTAGATAGAGGCAGATCGCTTTAGAATGTATGTTGTTCTCATGTAACCGTGAAGTACAGACCCCTGCAGCTGCACTAAGTTGAACTGATTTCCATTCAGTATGTGAAGGCTCGTGTAATGTTCATGTAATTCAATTACTTGTATTTTTAATGACTTTTCATTAGAGAAAAATAGATTTGTGGCTTGTAAAATATTTTGACTGTGGCACTATTTTTTTAGTCCTGGGTCTTTTACTCCCAAACAATCTACTGTGTGTATTATTATGTAAGCTGCAATATTGTGCTAAAGTTAAGAATTGAATGGCCTATGGACACTGAAGAGGTAGTTTATCACTCTAAATAGATTTAAGATGGTAGTCAAACCAATATATTTATTAAATGTGTATGCGGTCCGTCACATATAAAGCTTAATGTAATGCATTTTTTGTTTGAAGTCTCAGATGCAAACCCAGGTACAGCAAGTGGGAATTGTATCTACACAGACTATGGCAACAGGGCCAACAGCGGACCCTGAGAAACGCAAATTGATTCAGCAACAGTTGGTTCTGCTACTTCATGCTCATAAGTGTCAGAGGCGAGAACAAGCCAATGGAGAAGTGCGGACATGTGCTCTTCCCCACTGCCGAACTATGAAAAATGTCCTGAATCACATGACGCATTGTCAAGCGGGAAAGGCCTGTCAAGGTAAGAGCCAAGCCTGTGGTGTGTTGCTCCCTAGCTTTGGTATAACGCAGTTCCTTCCTATGGTTTTATACAATTACTACTAGGAGATAGAAATTGAACAAATGCCCAACCTGGTGATCTGAGAAGTTGAAATGCAACACCTATGATTCTCAGCCAGCACAGCCATTGGTAATTGAGCATATCTGGAGACTGATATAAACCATTGGTTCTCATCTTAACGGTGTTGTATAGTCCCTTGAAATCAAAATGGCTGGGTAAATTCTTTTTCCTTGCTTTGGTGAGACAGAATCTTCTAGAAAGAAATGTGCTTTCATACATGTTTGCAGCTTTCACCTTCATTGGATTTGCATTGATTTTCAGTAGTTAAAAATACAGGCATTTGTTGTCTTGTATGGGACTGCAAAAAGCTACTTCCAATCCATTTTCGTTGGGCTGCTTTTGACTAACTAGTGTTCTCCTATTAAAAGTTTTAAAGTTTAATGTTTTGCTGGCATTTCTGCTTCCTCTGTATGTTTGGAACCTGAAGGAAGATAGTTTTGACTGGTGAGGCTAATCTTTTTTCAAACATGTCAAAGCCAATAAGCAACCTCAAAAGGTTGCATTTCTTGTAAATTACAGTAACTCATTTGAGCAATGAGAGCTTTGCAGCATGGGTCTTTTTTAGAAAAATATGTCTTTCTTTATGGTATTTCAATGCAGTCATTCCAGTTACTGGTCCTTTGTTTAATAGGTGATACCCTCAGTATATGATCAGCACAGAGAATTCTCTGTTGCAATATAGCAAATAGTAGGAATTAGTGGATGCTCCCTGTTCATAGATCCAAGGTTTGCAAATGTTACTGTGTGGTTTAACAAACTTAGAATTAAGGTTATTCGGGACTAGAGCAGGGGTGTCAAACTCGCGGGCTGTGGGCCGGATGCGTCACATGCTGGCCCCACCCCCGCCCAGTTTAGCGAAGGGGAGAAAAGTCCCAATATGTCATGTGATGCCACCGTGACGACACGAGTTTGACACCCCTGCTATAGAGGTTTAGTTTCTGGTTTCTCTTCCATAGTGGCACATTGTGCATCATCACGTCAGATCATATCCCACTGGAAGAATTGTACACGGCATGATTGCCCAGTGTGTCTCCCATTGAAAAATGCTAGTGACAAGAGAAGCCAGCAAAGTAAGTAGCCTGTTCAGTTGAATAATTTTTCTATTGGAGTAAAGAGAAATGCAAAAGAAGTGCATTGTCTCCATTTCCTGCTTTACTCTGAAACTTGTTCCTTTAAAATGATATTATCGACTTAAGAATATATAAAGCCACAGTGTTATTAAGATATTTAATCTTAAATAGTTTGCTAAAAAGCCTCCGAGGGTAAATGTAGAGCAGGGGTGTTAAACTGGCAGCTTGCAGGCCGGATGCATAATGTGCAGGCCACGGCCACCCCAGCTCCACAAAGGAAAAAAACATTTCAATATGTCACATGACAGCAATGTGACGCGGCGAGTTTGACACCCGTAACGTAGAAGAATAGGGATAACCTTGAAGAAAATATCTCGCAGCTATTACAAAGACACCTGCTTAGTCCTGAAAAAGAGGAAATGGTGAGGAATCAACCTAAAATTGGCACACTTGAAGTCCTTTGAATATAAGAGGAAGGAAAAGAGAAATCCTGTCAGGTTTTCAAGATTCTGTTACTGTAGTCGATATCGATAAAGTAAAATTCCATTTTTTTTTGTGACTCAGTTCCCTGAATTGGACTTCACAGTAGGTTCCAAGTTAGAAAAATCATGAGAGCCTTATTGTTGAATATAAAAAGTGATTATCTGAAAGTATTTTTAAAAAATGTATTCAGATTTCAAAACTTTCTTCAAAATCATTCACTAAACCATCAAACCTAGCACTGCCTAGAATCACTCTGTGAGGAAGATGAATGGTTTATAAATTTGATATATAAATACATAAAAACCAAAAAATTAAAATGCCGTGTTTTTCAGAGTATAAAACGCACCTATTTCCCTCCAAAAAGAGGGTGAAAATCTGGGTGCGTCTTACACACTGAATACAGCATTTTTGGCCTCCCAAAACCCCGGCCCGCACATCCTTTTTTTTTTTTTTTTTTGCAAAAATGGACCCACAGAGGGTTTGGGAGGCCTGCAAAGTGGTTCTGGGGGCTAGGGAAGGCAAAAGCTTTTTTAAAAAAATTACCTCTTCAAAATCTTGGTGCGTCTTATACTCCGATGTGTTTTATAGTCTGAAAAATATGGTATATAATTATGAGCATAATTATATATTCTGTTCTGTTTGCTATTATGGAGATCAGATAAATCAATTGATCTGGTAACCAATCTTTCCGAAGAGTCAATTACTAAATGTGATAGAATCTGGGCAGAGCACTGTAGAGAAGTAAAACAAAGAATGCCAATTTAAGGATTTGAGGGATAAATTATTGATTCTGAAGTATATTTTGTAGGGATATATATATATCTCACATAATTGTTTTTTCTTAAGGACTGACTGTTCTCTAATTACAATTTTTGAATAGATTTCTCAGGGTGCTATTGAAATTCTTCCATTTCAATAGAATTAGAATTAGAGCTATTCTAAAGAGGGGGAAAGTTATTTTGATCTTGAGGTGAAACAACGCCTACAATGATTCCTTTGTATGCACTTGTAGATCAAAATAAGGGAGTATCGTTCATCAAGAAATGTATGTACTTCTGAGTATTTACAAACTAACCCTAATGTAAATTTGCTGATAGGTTGAATGGTCCCTTTAAAAATGCTGGAGCTACCTTGGAAGTGAGCTCAGCACAAACTAAACCTTGCTATGTGTGGTAGAAACTTCAAAAGCTTCCCCATAGTAGAACTGGGGAAACTCAGGTTGGAATCTCCATCCAGGCCCAAAATTTATATTTAGTCAGTCATGGTTCTCTTAGTTTCACTTGTCTCATGAGAGAACATAGATTGAAAAATCTGTTTGAGTTATGAGCTATCCCAAAGGTTCTTCAGAAGAAGCTTCTTGGATGCGAAGTGAAAAGTTTCAAAGAAGAACCGGCAAGTCTAGTTGCCTCTTGAAAAAGCACCTTTGGGACAACCATGACTTGCATGACTGAGACTCTCCGTAGGGTTATGAGCTAGTGTTTCAATTTTTTATCATTAGTGCATTAGCTTGTGGTATATGTATTGCATAATTCAGTACTTTTTCCCCTCCCCCTAGCTCTCCTTGGATCACCAGCTGGTGGAATCCAGAATTCTGTGGCATCTGGAACAGGACAGCCCCTAACTCCTTCCCTAACTAATCCTAACCCTATTGACCCCAGTTCCATGCAACGAGCCTATGCTGCTCTTGGCTTACCTTACGGCAATCAACCACAGGCACCGTTGCAACCACAGGTACCAGGCCAACAGCCTACACCACCTCAAACCCACCAGCAAATGAGGACTATCAGTGCACTGGGTAAGCAAGGAAGCTCCTTCTAGCAGCAGAGAGAAAGTGAGAATGTTGTTTTCAGTTGATATGGTCAGGAAAATGGAAAAGAAGAGAAGACAAAGAATCCTTGATAAGTGCAAGGATATCCTTGGCTGTAAAGTGGGATACATCATTTTCCTTTCATCAGAATGAGTTTTCTCTGTGTTTAGGAGTACTTAGAAACTTGTGATAGGTAAAGAATGGAGTTGTTTAGTTCTCAAGGGTTTTCCCTGTATTGTATATTCAATTTGTGTGATTCAGAGAAGAAGTGGAATCAATTCTCTGGAAGGAGGGCAGTATGCATCATTGGCATGCAAAGTGTGGATGGTTGAGGATGGAGGGCAAGTTAGCACCTTGGTGGAAACTATGTTAATTTTCACTGATTGCATCGCATGTAATGTTGCTTATAACTTTTATTTCATTTGCATCTCACTTTTAATCATGTATTTAAATGTGTTTTACTTTGTTATTTGAGAAATGTATTTCTTGGTTGAGTTTTCCTACAGTACATCCATAAATTATGTTAATGTAAATATAAGAACTGTCTGAAAATGTTCCATGACTAACATAATACAATCTTATTCCAAAGGAACTAATCAGATGAATCAGCAGGCTAGCATGATCTCAGAAACGTCTCTTCCGGCTCCACTTGGGACAGCAAAGTAAGAAAGGCTTGTTGTTGAGCATTTACAGTTGACCATTACTTCTGTTTTTAAAAATTACAGGGTTTGGTAACATTATTTTCCATGGACATTTCATATCTCCCTGGTAGGGGAGGGCTCAGTGATAAAATTACAATACAATTTCAGTGTTTGCTGTAATAATCAGTTCTTTGATAATGTCTTAACTTTGATCATCAGTAAGGATGTTTAAATACAGAAATAAATTTCAGTACAATAGAGATCTACAAAAGGTTCCCTAACTGCCTTTTCTTTAGCCCCTTAATGAGTGATGGCACAAATTCTGGCAGTGTTGGAAATCTCAGTGGCTCTATGCCAACAGCTGCACCACCTTCAAGTACCGGGGTAAGGAAGACCTGGCATGAGCATGTCACTCAGGATCTGCGCAATCACTTAGTACACAAACTGTAAGTATTAACCAGGTGAAGGCATAGCTCACTATAGGATATGATTAGTCTGTTAATTATGTTACGGTATAGTGCCGTTCCTTAGATTTGAGAATATAATATGAGAAACTGGATAGTTTCAGTAAACATTGATTTCTTCACTGTATGAAAAAGTATTTCATGGAAGAGGCTGTTTCACACATTTGTTCTACTTCCCAATTTCATCTTTTGTATCAGTGCCATCATCAAAGGTTTCAGTTGCTGCATATCATTCTGAAGGAAGAGTAGTTCTCACTGAATTTCTTAAGAGCTGGAGTTTTAAATGTATTTCCACTATACGCTATTTTCTTGCAGTGTTTCTAAAGGGAATTAAATCTTTTCTTTCTTTCAGCGTACAGGCCATTTTTCCAACTCCAGATCCAGCAGCTTTGAAAGATCGGCGGATGGAAAATCTGGTGGCTTATGCTAGGAAAGTTGAAGGCGATATGTATGAATCAGCTAACAGTAGGGTATGTTATTGATCTGAAAAAATAGTTTGATTATGTATGTCAAGTGCTGTATAATGCCACGTTTTTGAAAAAAATCTGTGTTAGGTACATTTGTCCATGAGCTTCCACTGCAGGGCTCTTCTAGGTGGTATAATGATTTAAAAGATTGCCATAGTTAGGTAACAACTTCAAGCTTCAGTGCTTAGAAAGAGTGCTTAAAAGGTTTCTTTCTCACAGGAAACATCTTCTAGGTTAAGTCTAGCATCTGAATCTACAAGAACATCTTCTCTAAAGTGAAGAAATCTTGGGATGTTACGTGTTTTTATGTTACTGTAGGAAACTAAAGCTACATACAATTTCTGTTAGCCCTTGAACAGGAGGCTGCCAGGAAATCCCAGAACAGGGGAAGTTGCCAGGAAAAGGAGCCAAGCTTGGTTCTTTATCTTACATACCTGTGTGAGAAGATTACATCTGGCCAGCAATTTATCGGGGCTTTTCATGATCTGCGTTGTCAAAAGCATTGCATCACAGACACGTAAAGCCCTTTGGGCTGTTGAGACCCTACCTGAAGTACTATGTACACTTCTGGGCACCACATTTCCAGAAGAGCTTTGACTGGTTAAATCAACTGTATTACATCAGCTTGCTCAAGCTGTCCATATGTTAGATTTAAATTCCCATCATCCCCCATTTTAGGCCGTAGGTGATCATATCAAGCATCATCTGGAGGATGATATGTTGCCTGTCTTCCATCTAGAGACTGTTGTGTCAAATTTCAGGAAGTATTTTTTCAGCTTAGGTACTCGGCTTCATGAGATGGCTGCTTCCAATGGTCACTATTCATGTACAAAAATGGATTCAGATTATAACTTCAATCTGTGCTCACCTTATCCTAAAATTCTCTTTTTTCAGGATGAATATTACCATTTATTAGCAGAGAAAATATATAAGATACAAAAAGAGCTAGAAGAAAAACGGAGGTCTCGTTTGCATAAACAAGGAATCTTGGGTAATCAGCCATCTTTACAAGCTCCTGGGTCTCAACCTCCTGGCATTCCAGCGGTGGCAGCAACTGTGGGTCAAGCGCAGCCTGTGAGACCTCCCAGTAAGTGATTCACTAAAAATAGAGAGCAAGAAACACCTTGCTACTTCTCCTTTTTATCTTTTTGCATTAAAAAATCCCATCTTAGCAAGTTTTAAAAAATGAAAATTTCTAAAACCACAGGGAAACAGGATCAAATTTGAATTTGCCTGTAGATTTATAACCATTTTCTGAAATTCTGAAGAGATGACATTTGCTGGACCTCCTCTTTTGGAAAGGAAATCTTGATGTTGTGCCTCCCTAGCATCCCTGAATAAATTTTTTAAGCAGACAATATGATCTTTTTCCAACATAAAGATGAAGATGAGCCTTCTCAGCACTTCCTTTCCAAATGGATTGCTTGACTTTCTTATGCATCACTCTGTTGCTGCCTTCAGGTATTATTGTAGGTAGCGCATGGCCTCATCTGAGGTGGAGGCTGAAGAGGTTTAGACCAGGTTCCCACATTGCTTATAGCTTCTGTTAGATGTTTGCTTAGTAGTGTGAGAAGCAAGATTTACCATCATGGCCCCTCCTAAAGTGTAACAGGTGTAGTGTGCAGGTTTGGTTTCATGGTGAGGGTGCTGGCCTAAAAACCAGGAGAGGGTGAGTTCTAGTCCCGCCTTTGGCATGAAAGCCGGCTGGGTGACTTTGGGCCAGTCTTTCTCAACCCAACCCACCTCACACGGTTGTTGTGGTGGGGAAAGTAGGAGGAAGAAGAAAAATTATGTATGCTTGCTGCTGTGAGTTACTTATAAAGTAACAAGGGCAGGATTAGGACTGTGGTGGCTCACATAAGATGCCATGCTAAGATGCCAAAGAGTGTTCTGTTTTATGAATAATTAATCATTTTTAAAACAGATGTTGCCTCAAATAATTCTAACGTAATTTAGAATTCTATCAAGAGTTTAACGTTCATTTATTCTTTTACAGATGGGCCTGTATCCATGCCAAGTGTGCCTCTGGGCCGTATGCAGGCCTCTCAAGGTATTTGACCTCCATTGATTCCTCTTTTACTCAGCATCTCTGCTGTGGATTTTGCTTTCAGCTAGGATACTCTACCTAACCTCTCCAGTTATGCTATCTATGCCAATAACATTCTATCCCAAGTCAATTTGCTTGATAATCTCACAGTAAGGTCTGGATTCTCTAGACCTCCAAATTTTACTTGGGAGTTCAGCTGAGGAATTGCAATTGAACAGTCCGTCAGCTCCTGGTGGAAAAGCAGACCGTCACAGCATTGTTAGTTCAGTTGTGCCAATTGTAGCTTTACCTAAAACGGGGAATTTCTGTTCTGTATCATCCCACCGTTAGTCGTCTGTGAGTGGTTTCATTCCCATATCTAGGACAGAAGCCTGACTGCTAAAGATCCAGTTGAATCCCACTTATGATCATTGGATTCCATTGGACTCCCACTTCCGTTGGGCTCCCACGTGTTCTCTCAAAGTGTCCTTTGTTGTTTCTTCCTGCTTGTTTACCTGGGCCAGGTTTTCCTGCCCGTTTGAGGTCTGAGCGGGGCTCGGACTTTGTGTGTCTAATGAGCTGTTTTGGGGGTACATTTTGCAGGAGTGAATCAGTTTAACTCCATGTCCATAGGGAATGCCCAAATGCCCCCAGCATCAGTCGGGCCTCGTGCGGCTTCTCCACTGAATCACCCTGTTCAGATGAACTCCATGGGCTCTGTTTCGACGGTTCGTATTATTTTATTTTTCTTTCAGTTTTTAGAATACTTTCAGAAAGTCAGCTATTGGTTGCTTTGCAGCCTTTCTAGTATTGTCTCATTGGAATTTTCAGTTAAGGCATTTTGTTGCAATATTTTCTGATCTCACCCAGCTCTCTATATTACACAAGAGAACCTGGGAAATATTCAGTGTAAGCCATTTAAAAGAGCATTGTGTTTGGTTCAGTGTTTCACTGCAAAGCCATTCTTCCTGTTGTAGTTAATATCTGTGCCTTCTGAAACCTGTGATCCAGAATCCTAATATAAGTAGATTGTTTTGTTTACTAGATGGCTCTGTCTCCTTCCCGAATGCCTCAGTCTCAAAATGTGATGGGAGCTCATTCTGGCAACCTCTTGGGTCAGCCTACCAGCCAAACCCAATTCCTGCCCCAGAATCAATTTTCTGCGTCTAGTGGAGTTTTGAATGTCAACAGTACAGCCCTAGGGAAGCCAGCAGCACAGGCTGGGGTAGTACAGGTACGTTTTGCAGTAAACCAAAATTTATTCGATTTTTCTGGCAAATTTGTTTCGATAATTTTTGGGTACATGTTTGCAAAATATGGTGTCTTTTACTAAATTCTAGTTCTGGGGAATGGATAGCACAATGGCTGTTGTTTGCACAAGAAGAAAACATGATGTATTTGTGTGTCTCAGTATGTGCACAAGAATTTGATGAATTTTTATATATCCTGTTAAGTGTAGGTTTTTCTAACAGGGTCAGCTTCCTGGAAGTGCTGTTCCTAATTCAGTTACCTTACTGGGATCACAAAACAATCAGCTCTCGTGCCCTCCAGTGAGCCAGTCACCCCTTCATCAAGCCGCACCTCCATTATCCACAGTGGCTGGAGTGCCATCTCTTCCACACCAAACCCCTCCAGGACTTACACCACCACAGTCAATTGTGTCTACCCAGCCGTCCACCCCTGCCTCCTTGTCAGGCCAAGCTCCCACTTCAGCTGCTGGCTCAGTTCCCAATGCCATGCAGATGCAAAGCACCCCTTCAGGGCAACTGGCAACACCAGCTCAGGTCACCCCTCAGCCTCAGACACCCGTGCATCCTCCATCTGTGCCCACCCCACAACCCCTGCAGCCGCAGCCACCACCATTGTCAACCCAAGCGCCCAGTACTCCGGTAAGTGTTTCATCTTTTCCCTGGCTGGGCTTTCTGCTGTCTTTCAATTGGAAGCTCCTTAGAAACCAAACAGCAAGTGAAGCAGCACCATCCAAACTTGTGATCTTGGGCAAAAGCAAGCAGTTTAATTTTTTTTTTAAGTAGACTGTTTGTACTTCATCCCGAATGCCATCAAAGGGCTGACAGAATGTGACTCTTTCCAGGCAACATTTAGTTGCTGCTTGCCATCTTTGATTGTTTGCCATAAAGAGCTTAATGGTGAATCCCTTTAATTGGTCACAACAAATGTTTTAGAATTAATTGGCAGGTGGCTCCATCTTGCACCTTTACATTTTATATCATCTACCATTTCTGAAATTTCCTTAAGAGCTCTAAATTGGACATTTACAAGATACAGATCTTTCTGCGTGTGTTGTTTTCCAAGGGCATTGTTGTGGCTTTCTTATGGCACACCAAAACAATTCCTCTTCTGCAAGTGCTTCACATGTACAGTACACAGAGCAATCCCTTCTTAAACTCTGCCACAATCCTTCAAATATATTATTAGGCAGCTTACAGTAAACAGGTTGGAAGGCAGATGGCTCTCTGATTTACGTTAACTTCCTATTGCGGATTCTAAGATGGGTAGGTAAAGCAGATTCACCATACAGAGATATTTATGGACAGCCATCTCAGTTTACTGTTGCAGATTCAGTGCCATTCTGTAAAGCCAGGTTTTCATATCTTCCTTCCTTCCTTTCCTCCTTCCCTCTTTTTCCAGCTATCCCAAGCAGCAGCAAGTACAGACAGTAGGATACCTACACCTGCTTCTGTTGCCAGTGCTGATGTCAGTGCCCAGCAACTTGGTCAGGAAACACAAACGCAAGAAAATAAACCAGAAGTCATGATGGAAAAAGCTGACTCAGAATATGTTGTGGCTCAGCTGGAGCCAAAACCAGAGGTAATTGAGAACCAAATCATCATCAGTAGATTAATAAAAGGCATGACCTACTCTTGCTTACTTGAAAAAATGGGTAATCTAGTAGGTTGCACTGGAGAAAAATACCCTACTTGCCCTTTGCTTTTTTAGTTGGAGGAGGACATATCGGGACCTGCAGGAACCAAAGAAGAAACTAATGGGGTAGATGGCAAGCAAGAGTCAATGGAGATAGAAGGAAAAAAATCAGAACTAAAAGAGGAGGAAGATGGGAACAGCAATGGCACCCTATTGCAATCTACATCACCATCTCAGTCACGGAAAAAAAGTAAGTCTGCATCTCTATCACTTTGGGATATTTTCTGGACAGCAAAACAGTCAAGCCTCTTGTGCAGGCAGGCCTAAGCCTTCCGTGCATTATCACTCTATTCCCAGTAAGATCAGCCATCCAGGCACCATGGAGAATGAGAAGCAGGACTAATAGATAGCTGTGGCTTGTCCTTAATCTCGGGAGGGGGGGGGGTGTATTTGGGTAGGATTGTATTTTTTTAGCTTTAGTTATCAGTTACTGATCCTTTCTCCAACAATATTTTATTTTATCTTTCTAAAGCTCCCTGAGCAAGGGGTCAGGGATTATTGCATTTTTTTTGTAATTAAATTTCTTCAATGAAATTTTGAAGACTAAAAAATTGCATGAGAAATGTAGAAATAACTTGTGGTTTATTGCATAAATTATTAGGTAAAATGCCTTGAATTATGGAAATTTAGGGCAGTGTAGAAGTGTTGGTATGGATGGATAATAAGGTTTTTATTTAACAGTCTTTAAACCTGAAGAATTGCGCCAGGCCCTCATGCCTACCCTGGAAGCTTTGTATCGTCAGGATCCAGAATCATTACCTTTCAGACAGCCTGTGGATCCTCAACTTCTAGGTATTCCGGTGAGTGAGTAAACAGAAGGAAATTAGCTGATTTCCTCTTGCCATGCATATTTCTATCCGTTAATTAGAACAGATTCCTTTTTCAATGCTTTTTCATTTTTCCCTTTGCCCTACACTTTCCCTTTCCCTTTTTCCTTTATTTTCCTATTAATTTGTATTGTATCTTTGTATTTTATATTAAGAAAAATTTGAAAGTTGGTAGGGAGCTATGATGAGTGTATGGTAGTAGACATACCGCATGGTTTGTAACAACTTGACATCCAGAAGACCAAGAAAGCTGTCAAAGGGCTCTGCAGAGTGCAGAGACTCTGGCATTATTTATTTTACTTTCTCTTTTCCTCTCAGTGAAAACCAGAACAGACCCATATCTTGATCTCTGTAAAAAAAAAAAAAAGATGTTCTTGAAAGTAGGCGAATTCCTGTGCAACAGTACTGCTCATTCCTTTGTGCTTTTCGAATTTGGTTGTTTGCTTGCAGACATTTTATTACCTAATTAGATTTTAATATTGGGTAATGAAACTTTGGATAATGAAACATCTTCAAACATCTAATGGGTGATAGAAAAATGAGAAAGGGGAGGGGGTCCTTATTGAGGTAGCTTGGATACCCTTTTCCAAGCTCAGAAATTGGCATGGGAACTGAGAAAAACCCCTCCTCTCCTTAGTATCATTCCCGGGGGAATCAAGAGAAGGATCTTTCAGAACTCTGGAAGCTTAATAAAGGCATGGATTGACTAATAAGCTCAGCTCCTTCTTTTTACAAACATGGACCACAATCTGGCCAGACCAGCCTACAATTCAGACTGTTAAACTGCAGATCCCCTAGGTTGAGATTAGATAGCTCACATGACCTACCCACGTTTTCCCGAAAATAAGATCCTGTCTTATATTTTTTGCCACCAAAAAAGGCACCAGGTCTTATTTGGGGGAGGGGGGGATGTCATCTACTTACTCACCTCACTTGGTGCAAGGCCAGCAAGGCTCTCC
>NW_028113474.1:0-5000 GCF_964273705.1 Natrix helvetica
ATCCATGGACAGCCGGGTATCCAGGAGGACGCCCAAATTGCGCACCTGTTCCATGGGGGCTAGTTGGACGCCCCCGATGGCCAGAGATGGAAGCACCTGGTTGAACCGGGAGGCCGGAAGCCACAGCCACTCCGTCTTGGAAGGGTTGAGTTTTAGTCGGTTGCCATCCATCCAGACCCGTACGGCCTCCAGACACCGGGACATCATTTCGACGGCCTCATTGGGGTGGTTCGGAGTGGAAATGTATAGCTGAGTATCATCAGCATACAGATGATATCCCACTCCAAAACCACGGATGATCTCGCCCAGCGGTTTCATATATGTGTTGAACAGGAGAGGCGAGAGCACTGATCCCTGTGGCACTCCACATGTGAGTGGCCTCCGGGTCGAACTCTGCTCCCCTGTCAACACACGTTGCGTCCGACCAGAGAGGTAGGAGGCAAACCACCGTAAAACGGTGCCTCTGACTCCCAGCCCCTCTAGCCGGTGCAACAGGATACCATGGTCGATGGTATCGAACGCCGCCGAGAGATCTAATAGGACCAGGATAGAGGAACAACCCCTATCTCTGGCCCTCCAGAGATCATCAACCAATGCGACCAAGGCCGTCTCCGTGCTGTGCCCGGGTCGGAAGCCGGACTGGCGCGGGTCTAGATAATCATTTTCCTCCAGGTGACGTGGGAACTGCTGTGCTACCACACTCTCTACAACCTTCGCTAAAAAAGGAAGGTTGGAGACTGGACGATAATTGACTAGGTCCGTTGGGTCCAGGGAAGGCTTCTTGAGCAGGGGCCTCACCACCGCCTCTTTCAAGGCGGCCGGTAGAGACCCCTCACCCAGCGAGGCGTTCACCAGGCCCAGGAGCCAGTCACGCGTGACCTCCCAGGATGCCAGTACAAGCCAGGAGGGACACGGGTCCAATAAACATGTGGTGGGTCGCAGACGTCCACGCAACCTGTCCAAATCCTCGATGGCAACCGAGTCAAACTCCTCCCAAAGCGGTCCCTCAAGACTCGCAACGGGCGTCTCTACTGAACCACTGAAAGGGGTCCATCCCATCCGGATTTGAGCGACTTTGTCCTGTAGATAATTCCCAAACTCCTCTGCTCTACCCTGTAAAGGGGCTTCCCGTGGTCTCTCCAACAAGAGGGAACGGGTCACCCGAAACAGGGCGGCAGGGCGGTTATCTGCAGACGCAATAAGAGCAGCGCAATGTTGACGTTTGGCCGCTCTTAGTGCCACAAGGTACGTCTTCAAATATGCTCGTGCCTGTGCTCGGTCAAATTCGGAACGGGAGGATCTCCAACGACTCTCTAGGCGTCTCTTGTGGCGTTTCATCACCCTTAGCTCCTCGGTAAACCAAGGTGCCAGGGTGGTTCTTCGCCGCAGGAGAGGCCGCAAAGGCGCCACCCGGTTTATTTACTCATCTCTATTTGCACCTGAAGTGGTCACGCCTAATAGAATCTGAATGTAGAACTTGATCTGGTTTAGGTGATAAAGTTACCCAGTTGTTCTCCTACAGATAATAGGGAGGAAGGGGATATTTCTTTCATTTGTTTACTTGGACCAGGGGTGTCAAACTTGAGGCCCATGGGCCGGATCCAGCCCGCGGGGTGCTTAGATCTGGCCCGCAGGACCACCCTGGAAATAGCAAAGGACCGACTCGCGATGCTTCTGCTTCTGCGCATGGCCCCCACACCCTGTTTTCAGCCTGGATAGCAAGGTGCTTCAGGAGGCTGTCCAGCTCAAAATAGTGTGGTCGGGGTGCATGCAGCCCCCCTCCCCATGCCTCATTTTGGCCAGCAGGGTGCTGCAGGAGGCGTCCATGCGCAGAATTCCCAGACAATGGGAACAGCTAAAGAACAAGGGTCGACTTGGGAGTAAGGCCACAGGTGGATGGTGAATGGCCCCTCCCATAGGGAATAAAAGAGGAGCGAAAGGGGAGTGGAGTTTGCAGGAGACACTTAATTCATTCCTGCATTCTTGCCAAGTATTGTGGCGTCTGAAAGATATCGGCCTGGCCACTCTCCAAGCCTGATCAAGGTTGATAATTGTGAACTATCTTGAAAGACTGTGGGAGAGGAAAGACTTTGCTGGAGAGGAGTTCACTGTAAATTGAATAAAAGGGGTGTTATCGGGATGAGGACTCGACTTCGTGCCGCTGGGGAAGCCTAGGTCAGAACACTGGCTTTCTATATAAAGGCCTATCTTCTGGCAGCCTTTCAAATGGAAAGGCGACGTGAGAGTTGACGGCCATGGAGAGGAGGACGTGTGATGAACTATAAGGAAGGAGCAGTTTCCCAAGAAGGAAGGAGCACATTCCAAGGAGTAGATGAGACAAGAGACATAAGAGTCTGGAGTTGAATAAGAGGCAGAAGAAGAGGGTTAGGTTAGCCACTCCCTAGAATCTCTCAAGATATATCCATTAGGCTGAGAGCGGTAGAAGTTTACTTTGGCAAGATTCTGTCTGTTGGGAGTAAGCAGATAAGGAACTAAATACTAGCTCGATTGTTCTTGGTTCTTTTTGGTCTTAGCCTGACATGCCTATTAATCACAATAACTGTTATTTGGACAACAGGTTGAACCAAGTCAATGAAAAATCTAGCACATATACAGGCAGTCTTAGACTTACTGAACGCAACATTTCTGTCGCTAAGGGAGTGTTGCTTCATTTTATGAGATTGCCACATTTGTTAAGCAAATCACTGTGGTTATTAAGTGAGTAAAATGGTTGTTAAGTGAATCTGGCTTCCCCATTGACTTTGCTGGTTCATAGGTTTGCAGAAGCTGATCACATGACCCCAGGACACTGCAACCGTCATAAATATGACTCAATTGCCAAGCATCTGATCACGTGACCATGGGGATGCTGCAATGGTCGTAAGGGTGAAAAATGGTCATAAGTCACCATTCTCAGTGCCGTGGTTACTTTGCACGGTCACTAAAAGAGCTGTTTTAAGTCGAGGACTACCTGTATTCACACAATCCAATAAACCTGGTTAAGTTCAACCTTGGAAAAGATGCTCGGACCAAGTGACGTGAGCCCAGTCCTTGTCCTACTTTATGATTCACTCCATTGTAGAAACCCAGGGAGTGGGTTAATTTAGTAAAGAGGTGAGAAATTTTACTAAATTAACTCACCACCTGGGTTTTTACAATTTAGAGTTATCTTATATTTGAATAGTGAGACTTGAGAATTGCACGCAGAAATTTTGGGGGGTAGAGGCAGTATGTTTGCTAGACCAGGGGTCACCAAGATTTTGGACCTCAGGGACTGCTAAATTCAAAATTTTAAATCCCGCGGACCACTAAGATCTGCCTAATGACCGGCTGGGTGGGCATGGCTAGGTGGTCATGTGACTAGGGGGCATGGCCAACTTGATGTCACTCACGTCGAGGGGCATCTCACCGGCCTCTACTCACCCCTCCCCTCCCAGCCACTCCTCGCCTTGCCCACCCAGGCTCCTTAGGGCCCCAACAGGAAGCAATTGCTGGAGCTAAGCAGCCACCATGAGAAAGAGTTGGCAAAAAAGATGAGTTCAAATTGGGTCTGACCGAGAAGGAGGCTCAACATAAGCACCTTTCCAAGCAGAGAGAAGACCTGTGGGAGTGCAAGGCCAGGTACCAGTGCCTGGAGGCTCACTGGGCTGAGATAGCCAACCAGTTCCAGGCCATGATGCAGTCCCACTGGAACGAGGCCCTCCGGCTCTTCGCCACCAGCAGCACGTCCCTTCAGACTTTGCCCAAAGCTCCACATCAGGAGACTGAAGTCAGAATTTCTGCCCCCTCTGACCTGCACCAAAAGACCCCGAAGTGGGAGACTCTCTGCAGCAACACCAACATTCATTGCATGTAACCATCCCAGGGGGCGTAGTTTGAGGACCCCTGATTTAGTGCAATACGAAAAATGCAAATAGATTTCCTGCGGACTACCAACATTTTCTCACAGACCACTAGTTTACCACAGACCACCAGTTGGTGACCGCTGTGCTAGACTAAACCTAGGACCATGATGGCGAACTTAGGGCACGCGTGTCACAGGTGGCACACGGAGCCATTTCTGAGGGCATGCGAGGCGTTGCCCTGTCAGTTCCAGCTGATTTCCGGTCATGATTTTCAGCCGTTTTTCATCCTCCGGAGGCTTTCCTGAAGCCTCCAGTGGGTGAACAACCGCAGAATGCGCAAACTAGAAGTTCGGGAACGGACTTCCAGTTTGCGCATTGGGCTGTTTTTTGCCCTCCGGAGGGAGAAAAATGGCCGAGCGGGCAACCTGAAACTCCATTCCCAAACTTCCGGTTTGCGTGTTGGGTCATTTTTCGCCCTCCCCAGGCTCCTAGAAAGCCTCTGGAGCCTGGGGAGGGCAAAAAACAGACCTACCGGAAGTCAGAAAATGGGCCTTTTCCAGTCTCTGGAGGGCCTCCAAGGGGGTGGGGGAGGCCGTTTTCGCCCTCCCCAGGCTCCAAGAAAGCTGTCCGCACATGTGCGTGGCAACAGGGTGGGTGGGTCATGCATGCATGCACAGGGGGCATGGCTTAGGTGGGCATTAAATTATGGGGGTGGGTACCCAAGGCGAAAAAAGTTCCCCATCACTGGCCTAGGAAATAATAGATTTTCACCTGTATATATCTCCTCTGCCTAACATATGAAGATGCAGGAATGCAATATATATGAATTAGGGAAATTCCCTGGGAGCAATGTGAGAAGAAACACCGGTCCTCCAGCAAATCACCATAATCTGGCATAGAGTTCTTTAAATACATTTCCATTTTGAAATGTAGGCATATTTCAGAAGCCATAGAATAGTTCTAGCTGAGAGAAAGGAACAACAGTGGTGAATTTATGGACATCCACTAACTAGTTCCCTGGCCTATGGGCTTATCTGAATTATTATTATTATCTTCTTTGAGAAACCCCATAATCCCTTGTGGGGTGGAATCTGGGCAACTGAATGGAACTGTTTACTGGCCGGATGCCTTTCCTGTCGCCAATGCGGAGTTTTT
>NW_028113474.1:10000-37227 GCF_964273705.1 Natrix helvetica
AAAAGAGACAGCTTCCAAACCAAAGATGTGCATAGAATTTGCATGTGCTTAGCTTCAGAAACGCCTGCACAGCCCTATGCAATTCAGTAATTTAAATAGAAATGTAATTCTCCTCAGCTTCGAGAGAGAAATTGTGTCCTCGTAAACAATGGTTCTTAGTTGTAAAATGGAGCAAAACTCAACTGCTGTCTTGTTTAGCAACAGACTTTTTGGACTCTGTTTTGGTCATAAGTTGAGTGCTACCTGTATTACAGAGCAGACTCAATACTTAAATCATTCAGATGAACCTTTAAGTACAGGAAATCTCTACTCTAGCTATCCTTCAATTAAAAGCAAGCTTTTCCGGGCACTCTATCATTAGAGTGACCTGACCTCCTCCTTAAGAGTAGTGTATATGCTTTGTTGCTTCAGAATGACTGTACCTTGTCAGCTCTTAAGAATCTGGTCTGCTTCCTTGACTTGGCAGGTAAATCTGTTGTGATCACGTGATTTGCAAATTGCTGGCGTCCCTGAGTTTTTTTTTTAAAAAAATCTTGATTTAAGAGTTTGTAGCATTGCATGCCTGAACATTTACACAAGTAGCTGGAACGTTGCATTAGTTTGTCCAGCTTTTTGCAAGTTGGGGATTAAAATAAAGTTTGGGATATGTTGAATTTACAATGAATTCAATTACTTCTGGGAGAGGTAAGAGTTTTAAAAAAATATTTAGCTCTCGGTGTTAGATATTAGCATATATCGTAGTAAGTCTCCCCTCTGGTCCGCTGCTACAGCGGGAAACAGGTATCGTTCTGATTGGTCGAGGGGCGTGCCAGATCCCTATAAAAGGGGAACCCTCCGACCACAGAGCAAGCTGGATCACTACTATTACTAATAAAGAGCTGTTAAGTCACTTCGTGTCCGCAGTCTGTCTCTCGTTGCCCAGATCTAACATTGGCAACGAAGGTGGGATCGAGAGGCAGATAGGACGAAGAACGCTACCTCCAGAATCTCCGGATTTGATCCAGCCCAGGAATTCGGCAGAAATTCCGGCAGCCATCTCAGATCACCGCAGCGCGGCAAATTCAAACAGAGGAAATGGCGATGCATGCTCCCCCCGCTCCTTTCGACCCAGAAAACGACGAATGGGAAGCCTTCATGATTCGTTTCGAGTGTTTCCTCGAAGCGAACGAATACACGGGGATCACCGACGCAAGGAAGAAAAACATTTTCCTCGGTTACTGCGGAAAGGAAGTCTTCAATACGGCCAGAGACCTCACCGCGCCTACTCCAATACAGGCAGTATCATGGGCGACGTTGCAACAGGCTCTACAGACTCATTACGCACCAAAACCTTCCCGCCATGTTTGCCGCCAAGCGTTCAACACGAGGAACCAGAAGGCGGGAGAATCTATCAACCAATATGTTGCAGCCCTACGTAAAGCAGCCACACATTGTGGATTCAGAGACCTGGATGAGCAGATTATGGATCGACTCGTTAGCGGGCTGAGAGACATTTCCCTACAAAAGCGGCTGTTAGCAAAAACCAATTTAAGCCTACAGATTGTACTCGAGGAGGCAAGAGCTTCAGAAGCAGCTGACAGATCAGCGGAGACAATTCAACGCGGGTTCAACACTGACCAGCCAGCGCCAAGACACACCAAAGTTCACTACGAGGACACAAGCCCCGCCTACGAGGATCCCGAGTTCGAGGACAGTCACCTGATGCGGAGCAGTCACATGAGGCCTGGGGGGAGACCCGGATCCCGATTGCCGCCCTGCGCAAGTTGCGGAGGGAATCACCCCAGGTCTACTTGTAGGTTCAGGAACGTTGTTTGTTCGCACTGCAACAAACTTGGGCACATCGCACGAGTGTGCCGGAGCAGAGTCCCTGCCTCATGGCAGCCACCCATGTACTGCCAACAGAAGCCCAACCCAGGGGCTTGGCGGAATCAGAAAGGGCGCCCAGAGAGAAATCCACAAGTGTATACCCAGAGAGAAAATTCCCAAAGAGCTGAGCGAGCGTATCCCCAGAGAGATTACTCACAAGGAGCTGAGCGAGCGTATCCCCAGAGAGAATACACACAAAGAGCTGAAAGAGCGTTCTATCAAGACGCTCAACGAGAGTATTTTCAGGATGTAGACGATGAGATAGAGTTGACCCAGAGAGAGGAGTTGCGAACGTATCTCACCACAATACATCAGGTCCGCCCTAAGCGGCCAAAAAGGCTGAGAGTCACAGTCCTCTTGGAGGGCTCACCCTGCGAGCTAGAAGTTGACACAGGATCGACCCTGACGATTATTTCATGGGCATCCATGAAACAGGCTATCCCTAGCCTCAGAAAGAGCCAACTACGCGCTCCAGACGTCCTGCTACGAGATTACCAGGGGAACCAAGTCCCCATCGTGGGCCAAGGCACATTCCACATCCGTTTCAAGGACATCGAAGCCCAGCTGCCCGTGACCATCGCCAGCGCACCATTACAGAAACTTCTGGGGCTTGATTGGTTTGAAGCCCTGGGGTTAGAAGTCACCGGAATCAACGCCGTGAGAAACAGCAGCGCTGAACAGATTTTTAAGGAGTTCGAGGATGTGTTCAGCCCCGGTCTTGGTAAGTATGTGGGTAAACCAATATCATTCAATTTAGACCCCAAAGTGGTGGGTAAACCGAGCCGAGTGCCTTTTGCACTCCGCCCAAAAATAGATAAGGAAATAGATAAGTTAGTGGAGCAAGGAATCCTTGAGCCGGTAGATCACGCGCGCTGGGAAACACCCATCGTGACCCCAGTCAAACCAGACGGATCAGTCCGCATCTGCGCGGACTATAAATGCACAATTAATGTCGCGCTACAACAGAGCGCATATCCTGTGCCTGTAGTATAGCACTTATTGCACTCGTTGGGGCCAGGAAAGGTATTTGCTAAGTTAGACATGGCACAAGCTTACCAGCAACTGCCAGTTGATAGCGCCACAGCGGAGGCCCAAACTATAGTGACGCATAGAGGAGCATTCAAATGCAACCGGCTACAATTCGGCGTGAGCATTGCCCCAGGATTGTTCCAGAGCGTCATGGAACGACTTTTGCAAGGGATACCGGGAGTCGTCCCCTATTTTGACGACATCTTGGTGTCCGCTGCAAACGAGGAGCAATTAAATAAAAGAGTCAGAACTGTTTTGGCCAGAATCAGAGAAAAGGCTCTCCGCCTTAAAAAGGAAAAATGCCAAATTAACGTGCCTAGCGTAGAATTCCTGGGTTATAGAATCGATGGTCAGGGAATACACCCCACTTCAAAGAAAATTAAGGCGATCCAGGACGCCCCCACACCACGAAATCAGACCGAGTTGCAGGCTTTCCTCGGATTACTTAACTTCTACAGCGTTTTTCTGAGGCAGAAGGCGACCCTTGCTGAGCCACTACACCGTCTACTCCAGAGGAACGCACCATGGAAATGGGGACGATCCGAAGCTGCAGCTTTCGCCGGGGTAAAGTGCCTGCTCACCACTGACTCACTGCTTGTCCAATACAGCCAGACCCTGCCGCTGGTATTGACCTGCGACGCATCACCCTTCGGAGTTGGAGCAGTCCTCAGCCACAGGATGCCCGACGGAAAAGAAGCACCCATCGCCTTCTACTCCAGAACTCTTTCATCGGCCGAAAGGAATTACAGCCAAATGGACAGGGAAGCGCTGGCTGCTGTAGCTGGAGTAAAGCGTTTCCACGAATACCTCTACGGCCGCGATTTTGAACTAATTACAGATCACAAACCGTTGTTGGGACTTTTGGCGGGAAACCGCCCCACCCCGGTCTCCCTTTCTCCACGCATGACCAGGTGGACTGTTTTCCTGGCTGCGTATTCATACAAATTGATTCATCGACCGGGCTCCACTCTCGGACACGCAGACGCACTCAGCCGTTGCCCATTACCTGACATTCTGCCAGACCCCACTCCAGAAGTACCGGTATTGCTCATTGACTGTTTGGACTCTGGACCGGTTTCTTCATACGACGTTGCAAGGTTCTCCTCTAAAGACAATGTAATAAAGCAAGTTCAAACTTGGGTTTGGAGGGGGTGGCCGAAGGGAAACGTGGGCCCGGAATTCAAAATGTTTTGGTCAAAACGGGACGAACTCTCAGTGTTACAAGGTTGTTTATTGTGGGGGGATCGAGTTGTTATTCCGTATGTTTTACGTAGGAATGTATTAGATGCTTTACATGTGGGTCATCCGGGGATTGTTAGAATGAAGGCGTTAGCAAGAAGTTACGTTTGGTGGCCAAACATGGACAAAGAAATAGAGGAGTGGGTGGCCACTTGCGACCCATGCCAGGAATCGAGACCAGCACCCCCGGAAGCGCCCGCCACAGAATGGGAGAAACCTAAAGCACCCTGGTCGCGAATACACATCGACTTCGCAGGGCCATTCCAAGGTCAGACTTTCCTTATAGTTGTGGATGCATACTCAAAATGGCTAGATGTAGTCCTAATGACTTCAACCACGGCAGAGGCAGTCATTAAGGTTCTACGGCGACTTTTCGCCACTCATGGCCTGCCCGACCTCCTAGTCTCCGATAACGGGCCCCAATTCACGGCCATGCATTTCGAAACGTTTTTAGCAGGTCAGGGAATTCGGCATGCCCTCGTCGCGCCATTCCATCCGGCATCAAACGGACAGGCGGAGAGAATGGTGCGATTCGCAAAAGAGGCCCTCGCTAGGATGGGTCCAGGTGATTGGCAAACACGCATTGACCATTACCTCCTAATTCAGCATATTACCCCAAGCGCAACGACGGGTAGGAGTCCCGCTGAACTACTCATGGGCCGCCGTCTACGGTCTCACCTGGACCGTCTTCACCCAAATTACTCTGCCACAGCTCCCCCAGACTCCACAAGCAAAATTCGGTCTTTCAGCATAGGGGATTCAGTATACGCCCACAACTATGCAGGGGGAACATTGTGGATGCCGGCAAAGGTCATTGGCATCACGGATCCACGATCGTATCTGCTGGAACTAGAAGATGGGCGGAACTGGAAAAGGCACATCGATCAACTTCGGGGTCGCCTAGCACACTCAAACCTTCGAAACGAAGACGAGATTTTCCTGCCTACAGAAAGTCAGCCACGCGAGAGCCCCATCATAGAAAACTACGACACCTGCGAACCAAGCTTGGAACAAGAAAAAGCGCACGAAGCAGAGCAAACCCCAAACAACGAAACCGAGCAGACTCCAGAACGCCCTAGCAACGAAAGCACAAAACCTCCCGAACGTGAAACAGGAAAAGCACCCGATCCTGCAACCACTTCTAACCAACCCGAACTACGACGATCCTCCCGAGCAAGACAAACACCCACATACCTAAAAGACTATGTTACCTACCGCAACGTTCCATCTAGGAGGGGAGGGGTGTTAGATATTAGCATATATCGTAGTAAGTCTCCCCTCTGGTCCGCTGCTACAGCGGGAAACAGGTATCGTTCTGATTGGTCGAGGGGCGTGCCAGATCCCTATAAAAGGGGAACCCTCCGACCACAGAGCAAGCTGGATCACTACTATTACTAATAAAGAGCTGTTAAGTCACTTCGTGTCCGCAGTCTGTCTCTCGTTGCCCAGATCTAACACTCGGGATCTCCGGAAGTAAATCAAAAGCATTGCACACCAGAACAACTAGACACAAGGACAGTTTTTCCCCATCCCATCACTCTGCTAAACAACTAATTCCCACAACACTGTCAAATTATCTAGTAAAGCTGTATTGTATTCTTATCCTCATCTTTCCTATTACTTATCTCCTTAACGTCTTTTGATTATAACTTTGTTGCCTGTATCTTACAATTTATATTGTTTACTTAGTATCCTAGTATGATTCATGTTGATTGCTTATTTAGTATCCTATGACTATCACTTAAGTGTTGTATCTTATGCTTTGTCATAAATTTATCACTTATTGCTTATATGTACGCTGAGAGCTTATGCACCGGAGACAAATTCCTTGTGTGTCCAATCATACTTGGCCAATAAAGAATTCTGAAGATAACACTGAGGTTTTTAGAAGAAACTCTGATGGAGGTTGTTGTTTTTTTAATCCCATTTCTTATTTTTGGATAAACAAGGATATTAATGTTTTAGACTTACTACACTAAATTTGTTCATCGCTGAAGAAAATTCATAGGCGTTGCCGTATTAAATAGTTTGCAGATACAATTTAGGGATGTGATTTCCCCACTTTCCAGTTCCTTGGGGGCCTGTACATGCATTGCCTACCCTTGAAGTAAATTAATTGCAATGAATTAAAGCCACTGTTTGGGTTTGCATGGTATGATAAACTGTGAATTGCTTATTGTTTATTGAATATATCAGTGATAGCTAACCTTTTTATGGTTGTGTAGGAAGTTATCACCTAGCCCTCTCCCAGAAAAATGAAATATCCTAGGAAATATTGATAAGGCAGAATATTATATTTTCCTGGATGTGGAAAAGGGAGAAACACATTTTAAACACAGAGTAAATTCCTGCAGCTTCCCCGCTTTGTCAATGGGCCATTAAGAAGGCCAAGCTAGTCCACTTTACATAATAAAGAGTTCTCTTCAGCTGTGATGGGATTAAGGCAGGATAATAAGCCTTTACTCAACTGACCACATGGCATCTGAACTCAATCAAACCTGAATTCAAAACAGCCTAGAGGGTTGCCCCTGCATGGGCCCATGTGAGTCTGGCAACCAATCAGAATACATTTCTTACACAGGAACAGGAAACAGATAGGTGGGGCAGAACAGATTATAAAAATCCCTGCAAGCCCTTCTTCTTGTCTGCTCTTCTCCTTCTCTTCCCTTCTCTTCCCTTCTCTTCTCTTCTCCACCAACATTGAAGCATGTGATCACCTTTTCTGTTCAGGGCTCAAGCCATGTGGTCCTGTCCACCATTAAACCATCTTTCCAAGCAGCCTCCATGTCTCCAGTGTCTTTTTCCCCACTTGGAGCCGAACCCAGAAGGACATTTCTTCCAACAGTTGTTTGCTGATAGCACGCATACGCGCACCCATAGTGCAATATGTGTGTAACACACCCACAATGCCTTTCCCCCTGTGCATGTGCATGTGACCCTCCCATGCTCCCCATCCCCTGCACATGCATGTGCGACACACACAAACCCAGCGCCCCATTTTGGGCCTGGTTGGCCTTCCTGCAACCTCCTGGGAACAAAAATGGGCTGCGGGCGATGGTGGTGGTGCTACCCCCGCACTCCCTCTCTGCCCCCCCACATGCCTGCATGATCCCCCGCAACACCCCCCATGCCCGCGTGTCTCTTGAATGTGCCAAGTTCCCTGCGCATGTGCGGCAGAGACCTGACAATCAGCTGGCCAGTGGGAAGCGTGGGCGCATGCGTGGTGGAGCTGAGCTGGTGCAATGGCTCCCATGCCCCCAGAGAGGGCTCTGCGGGCCACCTGTGGGATGCGTGCCATAGGTTCGCCATCAGGGGAATAGATCACACCTGACATGGGTCAACCAATATATCAGTGCATAAAGCGTAGTTTATAAGTCAAAACACTGGTTTTTGCAAAACATGCTAAGTCAGAAGCTATCAAAGGCCGCGCAGGATGTGATGTTTGGGTGGGAAAACACGGCCTTACATGTTTGGTATTCGTTTCCCCAGCTCTACAAAACTCCGTACATTAGCAAGAGGTTTGTCTCCTGCCTTCCTGAGGTTTGGTGGGACCAAAGGAGACTTCCTGATCTTCGATCCTCAACAGGAGCCAACCCCCGAGGAGAAGATTTTTCAGGATTTCCTTAGAAAACAAGGTAGGATGCTATTCGGCTTATGAATGGCAACATATTCCCTAAGTACTGCTTCGTGTTCTCCAAACCTACAACAACCCTAAAGGCCCAAAACAATTTTCATAATGGGCGGTTAAATCACGTACATGGGACGTGGTGGCTCAATGGCTAAGACCAGGGGTGAAATCCAGCAGGTTCTGACAGGTTCTGGAGAACCGATAGCAGACATTTTGAGTAGTTTGGAGAACCGGCAAATGCCACCTCTGGCTGGCCCCGCCCCCATCGATTCTCTGCCTCCCGAGTCCCAGCTGATCGGGAGGGAACGGGATTTTGCAGTAACCTTCCCCTGTCATGCCCACCAAGCCACGGCCACCAAACTGCACCATACCCACCACGCACACCCACTTAACCAGTAGTAAAAAAAATTGAATTTCACCACTGGCTAAGACGCTGAGTTTGTTGATCAGAAAGGTCAGCAGTTCAGCAGTTTGAATCCCTAGCACCGTGTAGCAGAGTGAGCTCCCGTTATTTGTCCCAGCTTCTGCCAACCTAGCACTTCGAAAGCACGTAAAAATGGAAGTAGAAAAATTGGAACCACCTTTGGTGAGAAGAAAACAGCGTTCCATGTGCCCTTGGCGTTTAGTCATGCCAGCCACATGATCACGGAGACATCTTTGGATAGCGCTGGCTCTTCGGCTTTGAAACAGAGATGAGCACCGCCCCCTAGAGTCGGGAAGGACTAGAGGGGAACCTTTATCTTTTAAATCACATACTAACAACCCAGTATCATCCATGGGTCGTATGAAACTTTAGCCTGTGCTGAGTCTAGTGAGACTCTCAGCCACCCAAGTCATGGTTGTCCCAAAGGTGCTTTTTCAAAAGGAAATTGGACTTTCTTGATTTTTTAATCCTTGAAGACATTTCGCTTGTCCTCCAAGAAAGCTGCTTCAGTTCTGACTGAATGGTGGGGAATTCAACTGACTCAGACGGTAGTGAAAAAAACCCCAAGTGGCCTCAAGGACTTTTAAGAGAGCTAACAACCAACAACCTTGCAGAGTTCTGAGGAGCAGATGACTGCAAAGAATATAAATCCTTCCATTCCCCACCATTCAGTCTGAACTGAAGAAGCTTCTTGGATGAGAAGTGAAATGTCTTCAGGAAAAAGGAAAAAAACCCCAATAAAGTCCTTTTGAAAAGCATCTTTGGATTCAGCCTGTGGTCTTGAAAAATGACTGCTTTCTATTATTGTTCTTGTTAAGAATTTGTTCAGTTCTGATTAAGTTTACTGGGAGGAAGGAAGTTCCTTATTAAAAGTGTCTCTAAGGATAACACAACAACAGAGGAGAAACTCTCATGTGTCCCTGTCTCTGTGGCCTCTCCTGCTCTTCAAGAGTGGGCAATAGAGCTCCTTGCTTGATAGCTACCGGTAGTTAGCTTTCTCTCAGGATCTTTCTCTTTTGAAAGTGTATGCCCCGGATGCTGTGGGTTAACAATCGTTTTTGGTCCTCTGTTGTGAGCTGTAACCATAGGGTAGAGCCTGCTCAGCAGTTTTTACAGTTTGTTCGTTTAAAAATAGTTATGTTTGCGTTGCTAGAAGAATAGGGGGAACCTAGTGCCTGAATTGGGAGAGAAAACATTTAACTTTTGCAAAGTGGCTTTTTTTTGCACACACCCACAGTACAAAGCACTAAGTAGTGTAGAGTATTCTATTCTCCTCTCCTCCACTCCACTCCACTCCTTCTGTTCCGTTCCGTTCCGTTCCGTCCCATCCCTTCCATCCCATCCCATTCTTTCTGTTCCATTCCATTCCATTCCATTCTATTCTTTCTGCTCCATTCCATTTTTTCTATTCTATTTTATTCTTCTCCCCTCCCTTCCTTCTATTCTGTTCCGTCCCGTACTGATTAGCTGTCAGAAAAAAGGCCATGAGCGAGTCCAGAGATATTTCACGAGACGAGTCCTCCACTCCTCTGCTCACAACAGAATCCCTTAGGCCACCAGACTTGAAATTTTGGGCTTAGACAACTTAGAACTATGCCGCCTTTGGTCTGACCTAAGCGTAGTACATAAAATTGTCTGCTACAACGTCCTACCTGTCAACGACTACTTTAGCTTCAACCTCAATAACACACGGGCAAACAATAGATACAGACTCAAGGTAAACCGCTCCAAACTTGATTGCAGAAAATACGACTTCAGCAACAGAGTGGTCAACGCCTGGAATGCTCTACCTGACTCTGCAGTTACTTCCTCAAACCCCCAAAATCTTAACTTTAAGCTGTCTACTGTTGACCTCACCCCATTCCTAAGAGGTCTGTAAGGGGCGTGCATAAGCGCACTAACGTGTCTACCGTCCCTGTCCTAATGTCCCCATTTATTCGTATCCATTTCATGTAGTCATAATCATGTTTATACTTATATCTGTTATCTTATACATGCTTGGCAAATAAATAAATAATAAATAAAATCAGGCTGCCGGATCTGACTTGCAAAAATCTGAATGGTAACAGAGAATTAGCAAAAACTCTGTTGTCCTCTGATAGCTTGCAAGAAACATACACAACACACAGATTGAAGGATAGGTGTGATAAACAATTTTATTCCACCAGGATCTACTAAATCAGGGGGGAATAGCTATTCTTTTTAAAGGTGGAATAAATTTCAAGGTTCAGGAGATTTTTAAAAGGTATGGAAGATACATATATAATTATAGAAACTGATAATAAAACTTTACCTATAGCATCTATTCCTGTTTTATTTTTTTCTGTTTGGGCTAGAAACCAGTGTTTGTTTCCAGTTTCCAATTTCCATCGTCTTAAGAGAGATGACCCTATCTTAAATCTTTACCACTTTCTTCTGCACAATCCACTAATACTTGAAGAAGGAAGCTACGGCTTTCCAAGTATGATGAAACTCATACCTGTTCTGACTTAGGCTTCCCCAAAAAGCACGAAACAGATTCCTGGTCCTGACAAAACCCCTTTTATTAAACAAATGTAAATTCCTCTCATTCACATTCAGCAAAGGCCCGGGAAACAGTCTTTCAAAGGTGAATTTATGACCACAGACCTTATCTAGCTTGGAAAGCTGCCGGGTAAATATTGCCCAAAAGCAGTGCTGTGCAAGGAAAGATTTGGCACAGAGTCTCTGAGATTCACGGACAGATCTTCACACTCCTGAATTGAAGGAACCAATGAATGAATTGTTTCCTGCAAAAGCCCACTCCCCTTTCGCTCCTCCTTTATTTCCTATGGGAGGGGCCATTCACCGTCTACCTGTGGCTTTACTCCCAAGTTGATCCTGGTTTCCTAGCTGTTCTTTTCTTCTGGCAACTCTGTGCTGGCTCACACTGGGAACAGGCTCCAACTGTTCTTCTGCCTCACTGCTGTCTAGCTCTGAAGGCAGCTGAGAACTGCCAGATGGCCTTGGCCCCCTCTCTGCCTCCGACACAGAGCCCTCGTCTAAGCCTTCCCCAGCCTCCAGGACTGGCCCATGTTCCCCCCCAACCTCCTCACTGTCTGACTCTGCTGTCAGCGCCGCTGGAGGGCCACAACACTACCCTTATCATCCTCAGAGACCTAACATCGAGGAATGCTGGGAGATGTAGCTCACTATTTCTGGGAAACTACAGGTGTCCATTCTCCTTAAATGAGAAAAGCCACTTGCCCATCTATTGAAGTTCTCTCCATGTCCCTTAAACCTTTCATCATCTCCAATTCAACACTCAATGATGAGATCTTCCTGTTTCTCTGTCTCATGCTCTAGCAACGGTGGACATCTGTGCATTCAGAACCGCCCCTTTGGACTTCATAGCGCAGCTGCAATCTCAATGGCTTTTCGAGCAGAAACTCATCTTCCGGGAACAAGTAAAGAACAGGTATAAAAACATCACATTTACAGGTAAGGCCCGTGTGATCATGAATACTGTTGAGAAAAATCTATTAATGGAGATTTAAGACATCTGCTGATTTCTAGATATTGGGCTGCCACAAAGAGGAGGGCGTAAACCTATTCTCTAAAGCACCTGAATGTAGAACAAGAAGCAATGGGTGGAAACCTATCAAGGAGAGAAGCAACCTAGAACTAAGGAGGAATTTCCTGACAGTTAGAACAATTAATCAGTGGAACGGCTTTCCTCCAGAAGTTGTGACAACACTGGAAGTCTTTAAGAATAGATTGAATAACCATTTGACTGAAGTGGTGTAGGGTCTCCTGCCTAAGCACGAGGTTGGACTAAAAGACCTCCAAGGTCCCTTCCAACTCTATTATTCTGTTACTCTGATTTGGCAAATGAAAGGAGCCAAAGACCATACTAGAGATCGTACAAAGCCCCAAATATAACAGATTGGAAGAGATCTTGTAGGCCATCTAGTCCAGTGGTCACCAACCGGTGGTCTATGGACCACTGGTGGTCAGGGAGAAAATTTTGGTGGTCCACGGAAAAAGTATTTGCATTTTTTATATTGCACTAAATACTATTTATCTTCTTTTTTAAAAATAATAATAATATTGGTGGTCCATGGGATTCCAAAAGTTTGGTGACCCCTGATCTAGTCTAATCCCCCACCCAAGCAGGAGACCCTACATCCATGATGGCGAACCTATGGTATGTGTGCCCGAAGTGGCACGCAGAGCCGTGTTGCCTGGCACATACGGCATCACCTGTTCCTCTGGTTTCCGGTGCGCATGTGCATGCACACCAGCAACCAGAAGACTAGCTGTCCAGCACTCCTGGAAACCAGAGATTCATTTTCTGACACGGGCGTGGCCCCTGGGCAGCTCCTCTTCCTGGTTGCGGCCCAGACGGGTGTGCACATGCACGCTCACTGCACATCACTGCCCTACGCCCTTTCTGGCAGATGGCAATATTTAGGGCCTCCTAATATCCTCACCCACTTCCTGAAGCTGCGGTGAAATTTCCCATGCTTCTTGCATCCTCCTGAGTTCTGTGGCCAAAATGATGCTATGTAAAGAGAAATAGCTTGACAAAATGACATTCCTCTCCGCAGGAAGACTGCAGAAGATTGTGAAGGGTAAAGAAAGAGCCCCTGAGGGGAAGGGTCAGGTAAAAGGGGTCTGTAATCCAGCATTTTGTGACATGTACTGGCCAGTGTTAGCTCTCTTAATATTTCTCAGTTAGTACTTACGGCAGTGGTTCTCAACCTTCCCAATGCCAAGACCCTTTAATACACTTCCTCATGTTGTGGTGACCCCCCAACCATAAATTGGTGTCTCGGTTCCTAAGACCATTGAAAATATGTGTTTTCCGATGGTCTTAGGCCAGGGGTGTCCAAACTTGGGAACTTTAAGACTTGTGGACTTCAACTCCCAGAATTCCCCAGCCAGCCATGCTGGCTGGGGAATTCTGGGAGTTGAAGTCCACAAGTCTTAAAGTTCCCAAGTTTGGACACCCCTGCCTTAGGCGACTCCTGTGAAAGGGTCGTTCGACCCCCAAAGGGGTCCCGACCCACAGGTTGAGAACCACTGACTTCCAGTATTGAGATCCACAAGATAGCCATCAGTTTTGCCAGCTGCGTAGAGGTGGTCCTCAACTTACAACAATTAATTTCTTGACAAAAGTTACAACGGCCCTGAAAAAAGTTGACTTTTTTGGACTGTTTTTCACAGTTATGACTTTTGCAGCATCCCCTTGCAGCTCATGTGGTTAAAATTCAGATGCTTGGCAACTGGTTCACACTTATGACCATCGCAGCATCCCAGAGTCATGTGATTAAGTTTTGCAACCTTCTGACAAGCGAAGTCAATGGGGAAGCCAGATTCACTTAGCAACTAGGTTACTAATTTACCAGCTGCAGTGATTCACCTAACAACCGTGGCAAGAAATCTCCTAAAATGGGGCAAAACTCACTTAACGAATGTCTCAGTTAGCATCAGAAATTTTGGGCTCAGTTGTGGTCCTAAGTCGAGGATTGCCTATACTGGCTGGTCTTCCATGAATGTGGCTAGTCCCTTTTTAAAACCATCTGAATTGGGAGCGGGGTGTGCACTGCCCCCTAGGGTGGGACACAACTAGACAGGGGAAACTTTTATCTTTACCGCATCTGAGGAATGTAAATGTGCCAGTGTAATAATATATATGTTGTTTTGATCCTGGAGGAGTCTTCCTGGGTCTTTAAACAGAATTTAAATCTATATACTGTATTTTTTTGGAGTACACACTTCCCACCACCCCTAAAATAGAGTGAAAATTTGGGTGCGTCTTATACCCTGAATGTAGCCCCACCCACCCACTGGCCCCACCCATTGCCTCCCAGCAATTTACCTCCTTGCAGCAAACGGGAAAATGGGGCTTGCGGAAGCGGCAATAGGCTATGGCAATCCCTGCAGCCTGAAACAGCTGATCATTGGGAGGCCCTTGCTTAAACTGAAACTGAAACTGGCTGTTTGCTGTAAGGAAGTAAGTTAATAACTATCAATGCCTATAGAATGTTCAAATTATTATACTTATTTTTTAAAGATTGCTTTATTATTGTTCTAGACAACTTAACAAAATGAAGAAGCTTTTTAAAATAAATGCTTGTTCTGAAGAGGTCTAGTGCCATTGTATCTTCTTTTAAATAGCAGAGAATAAAGTATACTTTCAGAAAGCCACATCAATCTTAACAGCATCTGTACAAGTATAGTCTGAAATGTAACACCACAAACAGTGTATATCTTCTGTACTGTTTGCTGTTTGCTGCAAGGAGGCAAATTCAGAGGCAGATTTCCCCCCCCCCTTGTTTTCCTCTGCAAAAGCTAGGTGCATCTTATACTTCGGAGCATCTTATACCCCGAAAAATACGGTATATATATATAAATGGCTCTGTGTGTTCCAGCATAACTCTGGAACGCTTCATGCAATTTCAATCAAACGGTACACAGGTGGCTTACTCTCTGGAAAAAAATACTGTGGTGGTAAGACCCCCCCTAACACCTCTCGGGGCAGGGGTGTCCGTGTGTGTCCATGTGTGTGTGTTCCAGCATAACTCCAGAACACCTGGACCGCTGAAATGAAAAATGAATTATATCTATAGTGTCAAGTCACAGTACTTTTGACAGTGATAGTGTACATTTTGGATTCAAGTTCTGTTAAGATACAGCCTATTGTGCCTTAAAATGGCTTCTACTGTACAGCACAGTACACAGAGTTGGCATGATAACGGCTTCACAATACTCCACAAGGAGGCTCCCTCTAATACAGGAGTGGAATAAATACATACCCGGGCTACGCCGGGTTATCAACTAGTTTGCAATAAAATGCTCTTTCAGATAAATGGTATTTGGAAATATTTCAGAATTAAAAAGACCAATCAGCATGTGGGTTTTTTTAAAAAAAATCACATAATGCTTCATAGAGACATAATAATAATAAGGCCATCATTGTTCTGGTGGAATCCTTGTTAAAGAAGAGTAATTGATCAAAGGGTGGATGATTCACCATGCAGGCAAAATACAGCGCTCCTTTCAAAAGTTCTGTAGAAATGAAAGGGGGAGGGGAATAAAAATGATTATCACGTGGATTTTCATTGAATTGATTTAGATCTTCTGTGCATACGATGCAGCTTCATTTTCACTCTCTCAACAGGAAGTACCCTGGATATCTTATACAACTTTGCAAATTGCAGTAATTTGCACCTGATCTTTGGCCTCAATGCCTTATTACGGAAAGACAGTTCCCAGTGGGACAGTTCAAATGCTCAGCAGATTTTGAATTACACTAATTCTCAGAATTACATCTTGTCTTGGGAACTTGGAAATGGTACGTGCGTAGGTTAAGGATTTCACGAGGAAATGTATTTAGGTAGTCCTTGACTTACAATCGGGTAGGCTTCAAAAATTTAAGCAACGGGTTCTCTGCCCAGTTGCTGGGTGGGTGTGACCATGGTGGGCGTGGCCTAGCCGGCCACCTGCACTACGGCAGGGGGGTCTTTTTGCCCTCCCTGGGCTCCGGAGACTTTCTTTGAGCCTCTGGGAGGGTGAAAATGGCTTCCCTCAGACTCCAGAGACCCTCTGGAGGTCAGAAATGGACCCATTTCTGGCCTTCCAGAACTTCCGGGAGGCCCATTTTTTGCCCTCTCCGAGCCTCCACGCAGGCCTTGTACTTACCTGGCATCCCAAACGGGCCGCGTGGAGATTCCTGAGAGTGACAGGATGGGGTTTGGGTGGGGCAGGGTGGGCGTGGCCAGCCAGGGGTGGGATTTGCGGGTTCACCGAACTGGACAGATCCTTAGAAGATCGCCGGAACCCGTGCAAACCAGCAGCAGCCCACCCGTGCCTACAATCATTTGTTTAGTGACCATTTGAAGTAACAATGGCACTGAAAAATGTGACCCGTGACCAGTTTTCATTCTTACGACCGTTGCAGCGTTCCCACAGTCACGTGATCAAAATTAGGAAGGTTGGCAACTGGCATGTATTTATGACAGTTGCCCTGTTCCCGGGGTCATGCGATCACCATTTTGTAATCTTTCCATCTGGCTTCCAACAAGGAAAGTCAACGTGGGGAGCCAGATTTGCTTAACAACCATTGTTTCACTTAACAACGGTGATTCGCTTAACAGCTGTGGCAAAAAAAAAAGAAGTGAAATGGAATGCAATTCGTTTAACCATGGAATGCCTTGCTTGGCCATGGGAAGTTTGGGTTCCGTTGCGGTCGTAAGTTGAGGACTACTGAACTTGGTTTTGGGGAAGGGCATTGAACATCTTTATGTTAAGTTCAATACCGACAAGCTATAAAACTGTGTTGCACATCAACATTTTTAACTCAACAATATTTGTGCATCCTTTTTTTAAAAAAAATCTGGCAGCGGTACATTACAGTTGTAGTGGGAAACTGCTACTTAATCCAGACAAAAGAGTTAAATGTGCATATTTGGATCAGCTGCAATCAAAACTGACGCCATGAAAGACAAAAAACATGAATAGGATCACCTAATGTTCATGTTTTTTAAAAGCCAGCCTTTAACAAAGCTAGAACTTGTGCTTTTCATAGCAAGCTTTAGCTGAAATGTTCTGGGGAGGAAAAAAAAAAAACCTTGTATATTTTCCATTCTAAACGTTCTTTATGGTTTTCAAGCTTATCTATTAATTGGCTTTGACCTTTAAGGTTCCATATTTGGGGTTGATTATTACCATTGTGTAAACATTTAGAGAATTACTGTACACGTGCTGGAGTTAGGATAGACCAGGGGCGTCAAACTAGATTTCACTGAGGGCTGCACCAGGGTTCGGTTTGAACTCGGGGGTGGGGGTGGGGGTGGCCAGCTTGACTTCACTCGTGTCTGGGGCGCCTGTGGTGGCCCAAGTGCTCTGCCAGTGAAAACGGGCTCCCAAGATCTGTTTTCAGCTGGGACAGCCTCTTGCAACCCTCTGCCAGCCAAAATGGAGCTTGGGGGAGGGGGGCATGTGTGGTCCACGCGAGCTCTGTTTTTGGCTAGGATGGCCCCCTGCAACCCTCTGCCAGCAAAAATGGAGCATGTGCTCCTCCCAAGCTCCATTTTGGCTGGCAGAGGCATTGCGGGCCAGTCCTTCGCTGTTTTCAAGACAGCCCCGCAGGCCAGATCTAAGCACTCCGTGGGCTGGATCCGACCTCCGGGCTGTAAGTTTGACACCCCTGGGATAGACATACCATATTTTTGGAGTATAAGACGCACCTTTTCCCTCAAAAAAGAGGGTGAAAATCTTATACACTGAATACAGCATTTTTGGCCTCCCGAAACCCTGTCCCCTTTGCAAAAATGAATGCAGAGGTTTTGGGGGGCTTGCAAAATGCTCCTAAGGGCTGAGGAGGACTGTTGCTCATTTGAGGGGGGGCAGGAGCACTCTAAGAGCTTCCCAAAGCTCTACATGCCCTTTGTTTTGCAAAAAATAGCCTGTTTTTGTGAAAAACAGCCCGTTCCCCCCCCCCCCGGCAAAAACGAGGTGTGCAGAGGGCTTGGGAGGCCTACAGAGTGCAAAACGTTTTTTAATATATATATTTACCTCTTCGAAATCTTGGTGCATCTTATACTCCGGTGCGTCTTATAGTCCAAAAATACGGTATTAACAGTGGGCAAATGCCTTTATTTATATTTTCTGCAGAGCCTAACAGCTTTTTGCATAAGTCTGGAATAGAAATCAACGGCCACCAACTCGGTCAAGATTTCATACAACTCCGGCAGCTTCTGGACAATTACATCCACTACAGAAACGCCAGAATCTATGGCCCCGACTTAGGAAGGTCAAATCGGAAGCACAGTAAAATTTTGCTTAAAAGGTAAAAATGAAAATATTTGGTACTGTGGATCTGCTAAATAGCCGAACCAGAGGCAAAATTTAACCGGGGTTTGCTTAAGCTATTATTTGCTGCTTTCATTGGGATTTAGTTTCAAACTAAACCTTTTTGTTCTGGGAAGGGAATAATGAAGAAATGAGAACCGCTTAGCTGGAATGGAGTGGAGTAATTGCTTACTTTTACAGTATATCTTAGTTAACAGCCATTCACTGTTTTTATTTTGATGTGATATTTAATGGCAATGAAAGTACACCAAATGTGGCAAGAGATATTGAGATCGTACTGAAGTTAGTACTTAAAATGTAGGACACGTAGGACTAAAAGAATTTATGGATCACAAATAAAATTAACAAGCATTGAAAAAAATAAAATAAAGCACAATGGTGAAATCTAAAAAAAATTCTTAGCAGTTCCGTGGACGTGGGTTGGTGGGAGTCATGTGACTGGGTGGGCGTAGCTATGTAATCATGTGACTGGGGCTGTCAAAATACAGAAACTCATGTTAACAATGTCCTGCTGGAGGAGGGGGTGGGACTAGATGACCTCCAGGTCCCTTCCAGCCTTGGATTGCTGTGCTCTTTCAAACTGCGTCTAGTGCCAGGTTTGTGGTCCTTCCTTCCTCTCCTTTTTACCTCCCTCCCTCCCTCCCTCCCTCCCTCCCTCCCTCCTTCTTTCTTTCTTTCTTTCTTTCTTTCTTTCTTTCTTTCTTTCTTTCTTTCTTTCTTTCACATCACCCCACCCCCCGTTTTTGGCCTAGCAGATCTCAGGGAAGCCTCCTGTGGGCAAAACTGGACCCCAAATGCTAAAAAAAAGTTTTTAAAAAGTTCCTACCATTGCACAGAACAGCTGATTGTCAGAACATTTTTTTTTACTTTGTTAAGCATTTTTTACTACCGGTTCGGGCATCGACTTGGTGGCCGTACCTTTGCCGCTTTCTTGGCCAGTGTATTGCCATTGAGTTTCTTTTTTTCGTGGCATTCTTGATCTCTCCAACTAGGCAGGGTTGATTACGATTAATATCTGAATTTTGCAGTGGGTGGCTCAGTGGGCTGGCTGGGGATTCCAAGACTGTTAACAGTTCTTCCAAGGATTAGATATTGTAAAAGGAAATGACTATTGCAATAAATTGCTCTTGTTTTGCAGTTTTCTGAAGTCAGGAGGCAAAGTACTTGATTCTGTCACGTGGCATCAGTAAGTAAGTTCAAATCTAGCAATTCAAGCATGGTGACCAATTGGCTGGAGGGGGGTGGGGGGTGGGTGGGGTGGAGGATGACACTGTTAGGTGTTTTTTTTTTAAGGGAAATGGCCTTGAGGAGACAGATTCGATTTAGCATTTAGCAATAGCATTTAGGCTTATATACCACCTCATAGCACTTTACATCACTCTCTGAAAGGTTTACAACAGGGGTGTCTAACTCAAGGCCCGTGGGCCAGATCCGGCCCATGGAGTGCTTACATCTGGCCCGTGGGGCCCCCCTGGAAATAGGAAAGGAGTGGCCCGCGGTGTCTCTGCCAGTGAAAATGGCGCTCGGGAGGGCCATGCAACCCTCCCGAGCTCCATTTTCGCTGGAAAAGGGCTGTAGAAGGATTTCCCCCAGCCCTGCCCAGGCCCTCACAGTTACCCCCGACACAAGTGATGTCGAACTGGCCACACCCACCTCTGGCCACGCCCACTCTGACATACGCGCCAGAAACTGGAAGACCATGCGGCTGGCATGCATGCGCGTGCCAGAAACTGGGATATTTATCTTCCTGGCACGCTTGTGCACCAAGTGCCAAAATGGAAGCACATGTGTATGCGTTTGTGTGTGTGCAAGAAAACAAAAGAGCAGCCGCCCACTGCGCATGGGTGCGGCTGGAAGAGAATCTTCTGGTTTCCACCACGCGCACCAGCCAATTGGTCTTTGTGCGCACATGCTCCCGTTTTGGCCGAAAAGGTTTGCCGACACTGATCTAGAAGAATGGGAGATTTGGGAAATCTACTTTGGGATTGTTGCATTTTGTCGCTTTTCTCAAAATGGTAGCCTACACTTAAGACGTATTTCTATGTCTCCTGGAGATAGTATACTTGGGTATAAATGAAGGCCTTGGACATCAGTGCTCAGCAGTGTCTTGATTTGTTGCAGTTACTACATTAATGGGCGAATTGCTACGAGAGAGGATTTCCTGAATCCAGATATACTGGATAGCTTCAAGACCAACGCAGAGGAAGTGCTTCAGGTAAAGCAGCGCGGCAAACAAATTGCAAGGCGATGTGTAGGAATATATCCCCATCAGATCAGCCTTTTATGGGGAGATAGATCAATTAATTATCTATAAATAATACATTATCCTGATGCCCTCTGGATATATAGGTAGCCCTTGACTTAAAACTATTTATTTAGTGATCGTTCAAAGTTACTCTGGCACTGAAAAAAGGGACTCACAGCCATTTTTGCACACTTACAACCATTACGTGAACCAGGGTGGCGCAGTGGTTAGAGTGCAGTACTGCAGGCTACTTCTGCTGACTGCCAGCTGCCTGCAATTTGGCGGTTCGAATCTCACTAGGCTCAAGGTTGACTCAGCCTCCCCTCCTTCCAAGGTGGGTAAAATGAGGACCCAGATTGCTAGGGGCCATAGGCTGACTCTGTCAACTGCTTAGATTCTAGAGCAGTGTTTCTCAACCTTGGCAACTTGAAGATGTCCGGACTTCAACTCCCAGAATTCCCCAGCCAGCGAGCTGGCTGGGGAAATTCTGGGAGTTGAAGTCCGGACATCTTCAAGTTGCCAAGGTTGAGAAACACTGCTCTAGAGAGAGCTGTAAAGCATTGTGAAGTCATATATAGGTCTAAGTGCAATTGCTATTGCTACAGCATTCTCATGGGGATGCGATCAAAATTTGGACACCTGACTTGTGACATTTGCAGTATCCTGGGGAAGCCATGTAACAGCCATATTCCTTGCTTAACGACTGCAGTGATTCAAATCAAATCAAATCAAATTTTATTTGATTAGCCGCAACCCTCTCCCGAAGGACTCGGGGCGGCGTACAATCACAAGGATAAAATACACATAGGACACACATACATACGAAAAAACAAGGACAATTACATTTATGCATGGAGGAGAGTAGACCTGCAAGTGAAAGATTCACTTAACAAATGTGGCAAGATCATCAAACGGGGAAAAATTTACTTAACGAATATCTTGCTTAAGCAATGGAATTTTTGGGCTCAATTCTGGTCATAAGTTGAGGACGGCCTATGGCTTACAACTGAATAAAAATTACTGGAGCCGTAGCTCTGAAAATTACAAAGGTTGAGGAAGACTTCACTATAATCTCTTAAGAGAATTGCACCATACAAACACGATACCGGCATGCAACCAGCTCACAATACAGGCAGTCCTTAACTTGCGGCAGTTTGTTCAGTGACCATTCAAAGTTACAACAGCACTGAAAAATGTGACATGACGATTTTTCATAGTTACCACCTTTACGGCATTTCCCTCATCATGTCATCAAAATTCAGATTTTTGGGCAACTGGCTCATACTTACGACTGTTGCTGTGTCCTGGGATCGTATGATCCCCTTTTGGTACCTTCTGGCGAGCAAAGTCAATTGGGGAAGTCAGATTCACTTAACAACCATGGCAAGAAAAGTTGCAAAATGGAGCAAAATTCTCGCTTAACAATGGACATTTGGGGCTCAATTGTCATAAGTCGACTACCTGTATATGAAATGGTTGTGGAAGTATCAACAATTTTTGGGTATCCCGCCTGCTTAACAAAACCCCTGAAACTTAGTTCACGCATTCCTTTCTACAGCTGTACTTCTTTTTTTCCAAAATATCCTTTAGATTGTGAATAGTACAGTACCAGAGAAGAGAGTGTGGCTAGGAGAAACAAGTTCAGCTTTTGGAGGCGGAACTCCTAATTTGTCCAATGCGTATATTGCTGGTTTTATGTAAGTATTATATTACTGGCTTAAAAGAACCGTCTCTTGTGGCATAGCAGGATCTCACCTAGAAAATTATGTTGGCCAATACTGTATATGGTAGTAGCAAGTTTTCATTGACCAGACAGAAAAATATTGTTATGGGCTCTGAGAAGCATCAACATCTAATCATCTGGTAGTTTTTATAAATATAGAGGACATCTATACATATTATGGGACACGGTGGCTCAGTGGCTAAGACGCTGAGCTTGTCGATCACAAAGGGCGGCAGTTCGACGGTTCGAATCCTTTGCGCTGCGTAACAGAGTGAGCTCCTGTTACTTGTCCCAGCTTCTGCCAACCTAACAGTTCGAAAGCATGTCAAAATGCAAGTAGAAAAAATAAGGACCACCTTTGGTGGGAAGGTAACAGTGTTCTGTGGGCCTTCGGCGTTGAATCATTTTCCACAAAAAGTGGCCCGTTTTTTTTTTTAGAAAAAGGGTACAAATAGCCCTTAGGAGATTGGCCCATTTTTTGTCAAAAAAGGAGCATGGATAGCCTTTAGGAAGCTTGTAGAGTGCTCCTGGGGCCACGGAGGGGGGGAATTTTGCTCATTTCTGCCCTCCCCAGTCCCTAGGAGCTCTCTGAAAGCCTCCTACAAGCTATGCATGGCCATTTTGGCAAAGGGGGCGGAGCTTCAGGAGGCCAAAAATGCTGTATTCAATGTATAAGACGGACCCAGATTTTCATTTTTTGAGGGGAAAATGTCCATCTTATACTCCGAAAAACACAGTGTTCCTCTGTTGTTATTGCAGGAAGCTGCAATTTCTTGATGTGTTTTGTAAAATTCTTGGACATGGTACCACATGCCTCGATGACAATGGGTATCACCGTTACATGTTTCATTCATAACTGCGTAGTTTTGATGGCCAGGTCACGGTATTTCTTGATTTTTTTTCCCAATTCTTTTTCTTCAACTCTGGTGCCTCCTGGTACAACGATATCAATAAATTGTACGCGTCGGTTTTCAACAACTGTGATATCTGGTGTGTTGCATTCCAAATGACGATCTGTCTATATTCGATCATCATCATCATCATTACATGGTGATGATGGTTCACTGCATAATCAGCCAGATGTTTAGACTGGACTTTGCCTATTTTATCCACCTTTCGAGTCCTTCCCAAGGACCTGAAATAGGCAGATGTCAAAGTTTTATTTATTTTATTTTTTTATTAAAAGAGTTTTGTACAAACAAATTTTCCCGCTTTTCACCCCCCCTCCACACAATATAAATCTCATACAAATGCTATACCCCCCAACCCCCCCCGCAAAAATTCACATTCAAATATTATACCAAACACTTTACCCCCTCCCCTCCCCCCATCTTAAAATAGATTACTCATAACCCCTCTCCTCCCAACAAACACTATATAAATTTCTCTTAAATTAATAATAACACATTGATCATTTTCTAAGCTAATTTAACATCTATAACTCTTAATATAAATTTCTCCTAGCCTAACAATGTTTCATTAGTCCCATCTTCTAATTTATTCATACATATATATTGCCCCACCCTCCACCCTAACCCTCCCCCACCTCCCACACAAACCCACCCCCCTGACTTCCGCTGTATACCACTCTAACAATTCCAAACATCCCATATACTATTTACTCTGATCATCTATCGGTCTAAACATTCTTACCTAAAGGCTAGATAATAACTCCTAGTCTGGTATTTATTCTGTATATAATCAATCCATTTTGCCCATTCCTGTGTGTAATCCTCCTGTTTCTGAGCTTTTAAGAAAGCTGAAATTTTTGCCATTTCAGCGAACCCCGCCACCTTCTGAATCCATTGATCAATTGTCGGCAAAAAATCTTTTTTCCAATGTTGCGCAATCAACAACCTAGCTGCTGTAACCATATACAAGGCCAATTTTGTTTCCCCTTTGGTAAAATCCTTAACTATACCCAATAAAAACATTTGTGGAGTGAATTGTATTCTTTTCTTAAATACATTCTGCATAACCCACCATATTTTTATCCAAAAAGCTTTAACCTTGTTACAAGTCCACCATACATGAAAAAAGGTAGCATCTAGACACCCGCATCTCCAACATTTTGGTTGAACATTTGGGTACATGCATGATAATTTTTTAGGATCTAAATACCATCTGTAAAACATTTTATAGAAATTCTCCCTTAAATTCTGTGACTGTGTAAATTTAACATTCTGAACCCATATTTTTTCCCACGTTTCCAACATAACCACTTCACCAAAATTCTGAGCCCATTTAATCATACAATCCTTAACCAATTCACTTTCTGAGTCTCTTTCTAACAGTACATTATATATTCTTTTAACTTGTTTTGGACCAGTCTCTTTTATCTGCTTAATCAGTTCCACTTCTTTATCCATAAAGCCGACCCTGCGATCTTCTTCCCATCTCTTCTGAAGCTGTATGTAATGTAACCAATTTAAAGTAATTCCTTCTTCCAACAGCTGTTCCAAAGTTTTTAACTTCCATTCGCCCCCATCAGCAATAAGCACATCTTTATATAAACAACCCCCGAGTGACTTAATATTCATAATCCCCATGGTGTCTGCAAGATCCAACCAAAGCGGTATTTTATAATCCCAATTGGGCCGGTGCTTCTTCCATATTCTCATCAAGGCACTACGGAGAACATGGTTGTTGAACACTTTATCCACCCTGTCTTCATAAAAAAGATATGCATGCCATCCCAGAACAAGATCATGGCCTTCTATATTGAGCAATTCCATTTTTGTTTTCCCGAACCAATCTGCTACATGCGTTAATACCGCAGCTTCATAATACAATCGAAGGTTTGGGAGTCTGAGGCCGCCTCTTTCACGTGTATCTTGCATAATCTTCATCTTTACTCTCGTTTTTTCTCCTTCCAAACAAATTTATTTAATGTTGTTTGCCAATTTAACAAGGTTTTATCTGATTTAAGCACCGGAATCATCTGGAATAGAAAGATAAATCTAGGTAGAATGTTCATTTTAATTGCTGAGATCCTTCCAAGCAAAGACAATTGTAACTTTTTCCACGCTTCGAGATCTTTCTGTATCTTTTGCCACAACACTTCATAGTTATTTGAGAAAAGTTTTGTGTTTGATTCTGAAATTTGTATTCCTAAATATTTAACTTTAGAAACTATTTCAAAACCTGCTAAACTTACAAGTCTCTTTCTTTGAGTCTCTGTCATGTTTTTAACCGTCATTTTCATTTTGTTTTGATTTAGTCTAAACCCAGACACCATGCCAAATTCTATTATGATATTTTTCATCTGGATTATTGATTTCAAAGAATGTGAAAGGGTAACAACCAGATCATCGGCGAATGCTCTAGTTCTGTATTCCTTTTGCCTGATAGCTATGCCATCTAAGGATTTTGAGTCCCGAATTGCGTTCAACAAGACTTCCAAAGTTAAAATAAATAACAATGGGGATAATGGGCAACCTTGTCTTGTGCCTTTTTGTATCTCGAAAGTTGTTGACAAATTTCCATTAATAATAAGTTGTGCATTTTGTTGCTGATAAATTGCTCCAATCGCCTGCCGCAATCGTGGTCCCATATCCATCTTTTCCAAAGTCTTGGTTAGAAAGTTCCAATTCACTCGATCGAAGGCCTTCTCTGCATCCAAGAAAACCAGCACTGCAGAGATCTGCTTATTCTTATCAAGATAGTCAATTAAATCTATGAGTTGCCTTACATTCTCTTTCATATGTCTGCCTTCAATAAATCCTGCTTGATCATGATGAATAATCTCTTGAATAACCGGCATCAATCTGTTGGCTAGTACCTTAGCAAATATTTTATAATCTGTGTTCAGAAGAGATATCGGCCTGTAATCCTCTGGTTTCTTAGGGCCCTCTTTATCTTTAGGTATCAATGAGATAAAAGCCGCTTTCCATGAGGGAGGTATTTTACCTCCTTGTTGTATATTACAAAATAGTTGTGTAAGATATTCAATCATTTCCAGTTGTAAAGTTTTATAATACATTGCAGTCAAACCATCAGTCCCTGGAGCCTTAGCTAATTTAAGTTGATTTATAACTAAAGTGATCTCATCAGCGGTTATAAGACGTTCCAAATTTGCCTTTTGAAGCACAGAAATTTTTGCAACCCTTTTTCCTTCCAAAAATCATCTATTAACTTATTCTGTATATTATCCTGTACATATAGCTTAGTTTAATAGTCCACAAATGATTTTTTAATCAACTCTTGTTGATATACCATCTTCCCTCGAAACTCAATTTTATCAATAATTCTGTCATTCATATTCCTTCTCAAAGTATATGCTAACCATCTACCAGGTTTATTAGCGTTGGCAAAGGTGTTATGTTTAGCAAATTGCAAATTGGTTGCTGTTTGTTCTGCTATAAGCATCTGAAATTGATCTTTCAACAGCTTTAGCGCCATCTGGAGCGCCTGGTCATTCGGGTTTATTATAAGCAGCTGTTCTTTGCGTTTTATTTCATCTTCCAATTCCATTCTCCTTTTCTGTCTAATTTGTTTGTGTTTAAAGTTCATATGTATCAGGACCCCATGCATATAAGCTTTACTTGCATCCCAAACTATTTCAATGGGAGTGCCCTTATTCATATTAAAACTGAAAAATTCCTTCATGTGTTTTTTAAGTTCATCAACATTTTTTTCATATCTAAATAAATTTTCATTTACTCTCCAAGACCTTCTTGGCCTCATCCCTAATTCAATTTGTAACCACACCGGACTATGATCGCTAAGTGTCCTGGCGAAAATCTTGGATTTCTTGGCTTTAGGAAGTAGATCCGGTGTTAACAAAAAGAAATCAATCCTTGAAAAGGATTTATGTCTATCTGAATAGAAAGAAAAATCCATCTCATTTAGATGTTGCGTCCTCCAAACATCTTTTAATTTCAAATCGTCTTGTAAATCAAAAAAAGCCTTTGGTAATTTGGTAGTGAATTTCGTCTTTGTACTCTTGTCTATCTTTGGAGAAATCACTCCATTCCAATCTCCCATTATTAGAATACTTTTAAAGTTCCAGTCTAAAATTTTTAAATGGAGCATCTTATAAAAACTTTCTTGGCATTGGTTAGGAGCATATATTCCTAGCACCAAAATGGAACCGAAGTCTGTATCAAATTGAATTGCTATATATCTACCAGCGTCATCTGCCTCTATAACTTTAGTTGAAAATCTTTTATTTATATATATCACCACACCATTTTTCTTTACCAAATCAGAGGCAGCATAAAATGTTCCCAGTTTT